>NW_019648173.1:0-3333 GCF_002806865.2 Cucurbita pepo subsp. pepo
AAAGGGGTTCAGTTCTGTCTCATGAATAAGGAGTCTTGATCGTTATGATTTAGAAAGGTAAACTCTCATTCATCTTTCATTTGATTCTTCTTTTCAATCAATTCATTCTGTCTGTAAAGGTAAGGTTACTGTGACGGTTTGAGGTTGAGTCTTTGTTTACAGGTGGGGGAAGCGAATAGAGTAGAGTCACAAGGTGAAGGGACGGTCATAGAGGTGAAGGATTTCATTCANTTCTGGTGTAGGAGCGAACGCGGTGAGACAGTAAAGGAGAGGGAGGGGTGAGGTCTCATCAGGTTCCAGTGGAAGGTTCCGTTCAGGATTTCATTCATTTACTAGACTGTCAAGGAAAAGGAGGTTCAGGTTTAGGATAAGGATGGGTTCCGGTTCCATTCCGCACTATCTATTGGATTCTCCTATAAAGTTCAGGGAATCCAGGGGCAGGGGAAGATCAAGAATGAATGCAACATTGACTTGATAGAATAGATAGAATAGATTTCAAGATTCTTAATACATCCTAGATGAAAAGCAGGCAGCTCCCTAAATCAAAGAAAGAAGGTATAAAGTCAGACAGACCCTTAAGAGAAATTCGATGTCTCCTCTTATTGAAAATGGGAAGAATCAAACAATCACTTCTACCTACCTACGTCCGTCTTACCCTTCTAACTGAAGAATGGATCGACCCCCATTTGCGAGTGAGAAGAAAAAGTAGGAAAATAGCTTTACCGAGTCTTTGAGTGAAAGAAGGGAACAAGGAGTTAAGGAGACAAAATCCATAGGTAGAGGTTCATGAGTTTACTGTTCCAGAAAGGGGAAGGTTCAGTCTTTCTTCGGTTACAGTTCAAGAATCCATAGGGACAGGCGAAGGCAATGCAATTTTGAGACTCGTAGGGCGAAGGAGCTGCAAGGAATTGACTCTCCCTTCAAACACAGACAGACAGTATAAGGATAGGTGTTCCGGAGTCTCTTTCTTTACAGTTATTAAAAAGAAGAAGAAATAGGAAAGAAAAGGCAATGGAAGGTGTAGGAGTGAGGGAGAAGGTGAATGAGCAAATCTCTTTCTTTCATTTGTTGAGTCTTCTGTAAACTCTCATTCATCTTTCTTGTCTTGTTTTCGTCTTTCTCCTTATGATTTAGAAAGGTAAAGGAGTGAAGCCGAGTTCATGTTTCATTCTCATTCTTCTCCCCTCCTCTTCTTTCATTCTCGTCAGGTCATAAAGTCAAAGGTTCTTCTTCTTCTAGCTTTACCTCCATCAATAAGGTCAAGGAATAGAGGTTCATTCGCTGATCTTTCTTTCGTTTAGGGGATGGTTTTCTCTTTCGGCTTTCCCTTGCTCAAGAGTGAAATGGAAAATAGTAGGGAGAGGATAGAAGAGACTTTAAAGAGTTTACTAGGTGAAGGGACAGTCAATTCGTTAGCGGCTTTCCTTCCCTTGTTTACAGGCAGTCGAGTAAAAGAGTGAAATCAGGGACAAGTTTCTGGATCATTCTTCTTGAGTTGGGTCTTCCCTGTTTACCTCCTGAAATAAGTCTCTAGAGTGAAATCAGTAGGAGAAGGAGCTTGACCTGATTCTCATCCAGCCTAGCCTGTTCTGTCTGACGAATCTTTAGTCTTGACTGACTGTTCAGGATCATTAAAGGTTCAGGGGCAGGATCATTCATCTTTCATTTTCTTCTTCAATCAATGAATTAGCTTACTCGACTCCCTCCCTTCTATTTACCTCGTGTTTGAATAAATAGGTGAATGAGTTTACCGAGTTCAATCAGTCAAAGGCAAAGCTGAATAAGTAGTGAGAGCAGCTACCTTGTTTACAGTTCAATCAGGTGAAGGAGAAAGAAACAAACAAACACACACCTCTTCCTGTATAAGAAAGCAGTAAGGATACCAGAAGATGCTAAACACCTATTTACCTCGGTTACTGTGAAAGAAGGGAATAAAACAAAGCTAGCAAAGGCTAAGACAGAGAGAGAGGAGCGAAGACGAGTTGGAGAGGTTCCGGGGTTCAGTTTCATTCATCTCTATCTTTTCGTCAGGTGTAGTAGTTCACTTTCATTAATCTTTCTCTTTCGTCTTTCCTTACTGTAAAGTCTCATTCAAATAGCTTTACCGAGTTGAAGAGTGAAATCTGGAGAATGAATCTTCTCTTGCTTCAGTCTTTCAATTCTCTTATCTTTTCTTTACTCAACTGTAAACAAGGGGGTTTCATTCACTACTTCTCTTTCTTTCCTGTTACGTCTCAGTCATCGGAGAGTCTTAGTTTACAGTTCCATCAGATCAAGTCATAAAGGATCAGCAATGGAATTGTTCAACCAAACGAGTTTACGAAAGGGGCAGGGTCAGGTTCCGGAGTTCCGTTTCATCTCTTTTCTTTTCTTTCCTGTAAAGAAAGGGATCAAGAAGAAATAGGAGTAAGTAGCTCGACTGTCAAGTTCAGGGAAGGGCATATCGCGGAAGGAGCTCTTAAGTTTGGTTCTCCCTATTCTTGAACTGTAAAGAATCCTTCATCTTTCTTTCTATTCTATTTACCGAGTCTTTGAATAAATGGGTTCAGGAGCGAAGCGAAGCAATGAGACCTATAAAGAATGAGCTTGACCTTTCATACAGCCCCTTTACTTACCTTACCTTGTGTTTGAGTGAAAGAAGGTGAATGAGTTTACTGTTCAAGAATGAATCAATAGGTATAGGTTCAGGGCGAGTCCATGAATTAGATTAGCTGCCTTACCTCGTGAAAGAAGGTAAATAGGTTGTTCAGTTCGTAAACTAGAATGAATCTTGAGTCTTCCTCAGCCCTTCCGGTTCAGTCTCATTCATAAGCTTTCGTCTTTGTTTACTCTTCGTTCAATCAGGGACAGGATCAAGAACCAAACAAACAAACACCTCCTCCTGTATAAGTTCAAGGATAAAAGATAGCAGTCCGGAAGATGAAAGAAAAAATAGGGAGAAGTTAATGAGTAAGTAAATGAAGACGCTGCTTTACCTTTTGAATAAATAGGTAATGGCTCAGGTTCTTCTTCTAGCTTGACCTTGTTTACAGTTCCAGAATAAATAGGTGAATGAATGGGCGAAGCAATGAGACAGACCTATAGGTTCAGTCGCTTCTCTTTCTTTCCTTCCTGTAATTCATCTTGTCTTGCTTCAGTCTCCCTTCAAACAAAGACTGTAAACTCTCCATTAATCGATAGTCTTGACTTTCTCTTTAGAATGAATCATTAGTCTTTCCTTTCTTACAGTTCAGGGGGAAGAGTTCAGGCTAAGACAGATAGAAGGTAACCAACCCACCCCCGCTTTTGAAGAAGTGAAATCAGGAGAGAATTGACTCGCCAGTAAAGTAAGTA
>NW_019648174.1:0-442 GCF_002806865.2 Cucurbita pepo subsp. pepo
GGGGAAAGCAAGGAACTGATAGTCTGAAGGGTGAGTCTATAAACGAGACGCTATTTCTTGATGAGATGAGGTCTAACATTGGATTGATATATGAGAAGGCATAGCAGCCTTTATGCCACTAGACCAGAAGGAAATTAAAAAGGCTCACAGAGGCAGAGTTTCCGGGTTAACATAGACTACCTTCCCGCATTTTAGGGTCAGGAAGAAGAGAAGAGCACAAAGCAAAAGCAACTGAAGCAGGCTATACTGACATGGTTTCAACTACGAAATCAATTAGTTTTTGACTCGAGGCATCAAGTCGTCTTTCTTATTTCTATGGTTAGAGATTTTCCGTATCAAAATCAAAGTAAGATCTCAATGGTCGCGACTTTCAACCTCTCGTTTACTAATGGATCGGTAGCCCAGAGATGCTAGCTGCTAGGAAGAAGATCAAAGTTGACTT
>NW_019648174.1:2562-3332 GCF_002806865.2 Cucurbita pepo subsp. pepo
AATTCCATTGCCTACTCTAGCTACTACTTTATGCCCCTCCCCTCGCCTTAGCTTCTCTTCCTTCACGCGATTTCAATAGTTAAGAAAATCACTATGGGAGTTCTTCACTCAGAAGAATCAGACTCAGACTGAGCTTCATTGCCAATCCTGTGAGCATCTTCTTCGAACCTCGACTTTGAGTTCCTAGTCGCATCTTCGAACTCGGATTCGTTCCTTTTCTCAGATTCATTCCACTCCCCTTTCTCTTTTGCTTCTTCGGTTGATGAATGAGTTTCTGAACGAGCTCTTGTCCTCTAGGCATCACAAGATAGGATACTACTGTCTGTCCCCAATCAAGTGGTCTTAGACAACCTATCCAATGTCCCCAATCAAGTGGTCTTAGACAACCTATCCAAGTGTGAAGACTGGTTTGATATAGACTCTAATGTGGTCCTCGTTAATAGGCTTTTTTTACGGTAACGGTACCTTGAGAAGTTCCTTTGAAGATCTGAAGGTTCTTAAGCCAAGTTGATAGACTATCTCAGTAAGCATAATTAGACCGCGGAGTACACTCTTGAGGAGCTCAAGGCATAACTATGTTTTGTACTTGATCGCCCTCTGTTTTCAACGGCCAATCAAAGACAGCTTTTCCTCTATGGTAGGCCTAGCACGCAGAAGACGCTTCTTGTGAGCTTTCAATCTGACCCTTATTCATTTATTCTTTCAAAACCAACCCTTTCTTTCTTTGCCTTGTGATAAGATAAGGAAATCAACTACAAGGAGAGTAAGAT
>NW_019648175.1:0-3331 GCF_002806865.2 Cucurbita pepo subsp. pepo
GCAAGACAAGAAAGATGACTGAGACTGAGACTGATTGAACTTGGTAAAAGAAAGAAGGGAGACTTCTTATTCATTCAACTTTACAGTGATAGGGAGAAGAAAGCGATGAAGACGACTGATCCTCCTGAACTCCGTAACCTATTTATTCTAGAACAGCACTTTCTCCTTTCTTTCTTCATGATCCTGTAAGGACCATTTCTGATTTAATTGATGCCTCTCCGTTTAGGTCCATTTTAGAGGTAATTTCATTAATAGGAAGGAAAGAGAGAGACTGAACAGCTCTTTCTTCTTTCTTGCTTGCTCGGGCTCCCGCCCCTCTCCTTTCCAGTCGAGCTTCTTCGCCCCTTCCCCTCGGCCGGCTTCTTTCTCTGATCTTTCTCCTTCACTCAATCACCTATTTACCCCGTCGTAAAGGTAGAGTCCATTCCATTCATTAGCAGCTTTGAAAGACTCAACCGAAAGCTAGCTACTGAACCTGAACCTTTACAGTCTTTGTTTGAAAGACTCAAGCAAGAAAGACGCATTCTCCTTTACGGTTAGTTAAAGAATAGAAGGAAGGAGTTAGCAGCTTGACAGTCAGCCGAGGAAAGAAAAGAGATAGTTCAACCTGAACCGAATCCATCTCCTGCCCCGGACCCTTATACTCTATTTTCTGATTGTGATTGAAGAGGGTAAAAGAAAAAGAGAAAGACTCCTTACTTATTCATTCTCCGATTCCTTCTTTCACAGTAAAGGAAACTCAATCACTTGTCCCTGATTTCACTCTTTCACAAGGTAATTGGGAAGGAACGACTCAAGCAAGATTCATTCTTTCTCTTTCTCTTCTCCTTTCTTTCTTGAACTGTAAACTAAGAAACCGCCTTCCCCTTCTCTCACTGCTGAGATTGATTACCTTATTGGTCTCACAAGCACTAAGTTTAAGTCAGTTCTTTGCCTGCCCGGATAAAGAAGATGATCTACACCCTGCATTGTACTGATTTCACTCTACAGCAATTTCTTTCACCTTTCGGATGTAAATAGGTGTTTGGTTCTTTCTCCTTCCTTCACCTATCAGCTCTTGGCTTATTCTAATTCGTTCCATTTGTAATAGTCAGAAAAGAAGAATAGAATTTGGAGAGAGTAACCCAAAGGCATAAATTGTAAGCTTCCTTCTCTCTCGGGGAATGGAGTCTGCGGTCAAGCAGCTAATGAATTTACTCGACTGTAAACACGACTTATGAATGAGAGTGAACTGGAAGGAAAGACGAAACGATGAAAGAAAAGGTGAGACTGAACTGGAAGTCAATCCTCAAGATTCATTCAACAGTAAACACTCCTTATGAATGAGAGTTCACTGTCAGTAAATCCTCAAGATTCGTCATCGTTCACTGTCAGTCAAGACTATCGAAGAATCAATGATCGTTCACTGTCAGGAAAGACTATCGATTCCTTCTTGATCTTGATCTTCTCCTTTCCAGTTCAAGAAAGAGTAAATTCATTAGCAGCTTTTCAATCCTCAACTCAAGAGTCATTCGACAGATGGAACTCAAACCTGAACCTGATTTCACTCTGTCTTCGTCTTCGCTCCTGCCCCGATATTACCTGCCCTTCCCGGATTTCACTGTAAAAGATCAATATTCCCGATTCATTCTCGTTCACTGTCAGTCAATCCTCAACTCTCGATTCGTTATCCTGAACTGTAAGTCAATCCTCAACAACTGAAAGATTTGCTCATTCACCTTCCCCTGAACCTCTCTTATTCATGAAGTCAATCCTCTCGATTAATTCTCCTTCCCCTTCTTTCACTGTAAAGTGGCTTCGCTACTTCTCTTTGGTTTCTTCTCCTTAACCCCTCTTTCTTTCTTACAACTAGTTGCTGCATGCTATGGGATCTCGAGCAATGGGAGGTTACTATTTGGAATCCCCACTCTCATTACATTACAGTCATTTTGTTTTATGTATGTCGAAAAGGTCTTTTCTTTTGGGCAATGAGTTTCTAATGTNTAATAGCTGAAGCTGAAAGAAGGAAAGCCTCTTTCTTTCTTTCTCCGATTCAGGGTTGGATGTTTTAGGGGTTATTAGCAGTGTTTATTACACACAAGTTTTTGCCCTGAAAGACCATTACACACAAAATGGGAACCTTTGCACTATCAAGTTTTTGCCCTGAAAGACAATTACACACAAAACATCTTACCCGGAATCTGAGAAAGAAAGAAAGAGGCTTTCGTCTTTCCTTCCTGCCTGATTCTTCTTTTCTTTTCTTTCCCTTGTTTCCAGTTACTCTACTAAAAACACGAGGACACACACTCTATGCTGGAAATTCCACTCCCTAGAGTACACACACACACTAAATTCAATATTACCCACGACTACTCCCCACATAACACCCTTTTATCCATGGATACTCCATCAAAAAAGTACCCCACATTATCCATGTATACTCCATCAATAAACTGCCCCCCATTACCCCCACAAAACACCACCCAAATCCTATGATACATTACCACACAAAACACCACCCTAAAAGTACTACACTCTCATTAATTACACATTACCCACTAAAAACCACTCCTTAAAACAACCACCAAAGTACACAACTCACTATGCATATTACCACCCAAAGTACTACCCACTGAACCCGACTTTAAGTACCCTCCCTCATTCCTATCTAAAGTACACACACTATAATAATTACGTATTACCCCGCTAAAGACCTGATTAACACACACAATTCAGATTACACCATTAAGTACACCCCTTTCCGTCTTCGCCAGGCAAACACTCTCAACCCGTGGGAAAGCCTCTTTCTTTCTTTCTCCGATTCAGGGTTGGATGTTTTAGGGGTTATTAGCAGTGTTTATTACACACAAAATAACCATTTCCCCTTATAACAAATATATAAATTTCAACTGAATCCTTTTTCAAACCAGGAAGAGCTAAAAACCTGATTCAATGAGGATCCAGGTGGTTTATATGGAGTTTTTGTTGACGTAATAAGGTGGGGTTTTGGGTACGGTTCTAGCTTGACGAAATAAGCTTATTCCTCATTCGCCCAGCACCATGATAATGCTGTTTACCAAAGGAAATGCCACTACGCCTTTGGTGTTGGCACTCAGTGGATGGAGCCTTACATGAGGATTGTCTCTCTGATGATATATGTTAACAACTACGTCAACCATCACATAAGAGTTATCCAATGACAATCTGAGTAAGGAGTTAGGTGGGAGCTTATTTGTAGTCAAACGTTAAACGTGGGTATCTCTAGCCCTTGCTGTATTGATTATTGTCCAAATGCCGTTATGATCCGGATCCGGGGGGGGCAAGTGTTCTTCGGAATGACTGGGCGTAAAGG
>NW_019648176.1:0-638 GCF_002806865.2 Cucurbita pepo subsp. pepo
ACAAGAAAACATTATAAAGAATAATGAGGCCATGAGAGTGAAAACAGTAAAACAGAAAAAGCTGGTACCTCCTATTTCGCCTCGCACTTCGGCTTCGGCTTCGGCTTCGGCTCCGGCTCCTACTACGGCTTCTGCTTCTGTTTCTGCTCCGACCCCTAGTGGGACTGCCTTCGTACTTTTTCACCTGCAACCAAATGTAATCCACAAACACAAGTGACATAAAAAACCAAATCCAGTTTCTTAAAATGCTCACTGAAAGAGGCTAGGCTGTAAATGAAAACAGCACAACAGTAGGCTAATTGAAAATAATTAACTATGGCAAGAGAAAAAATGTTAGGGTACCCGAATGTATGCTCTTGCCCAAGGATTTTTGAATTCTGTATCGTCAAGTTTTCGAATCTAAATAACAAAAACACATTAGTAGTCAAATTGAAATAATACAGGACTTCTGATGAAACATGCTTACAGAAAAACTTACAGCATACTTCATGTCGTCATAGTTTGTATAATCAACAGTCCCAAATGTCCCTGGACACATTTACTTCAAATAGTAAATATTTATCTAATTATCAAATCAATGCGAAGAAATTTCAGGTACTGAAGTTAGTTGAAACTTGTAAAGAGAGAAAAAAAAAAAA
>NW_019648176.1:2157-3329 GCF_002806865.2 Cucurbita pepo subsp. pepo
AAAAAAAATGCTAAGATTAAAAATATATACCTTGTAGAACAAATCTTCAATTTCATTCTCTCTTATGTCCGAGGGCAAGTTTCCAACATATATCGTGCGGGAAAAACGACTACTCATCTTCAAGGAAACAAATTAGTCCGAGTGTTTGAAATATTATTCCTGCACATGTTATGTCATAACATCATACATCTATTAAATGAATCATCAAAAGGATAGAACAACCATCTTCTACAACAATTGCCATCTGTATCAACAACTTTACTCTTAAAATAAGGTAGAACCAAAAACAACAAAGCAAACCAAGAGAGCAATCCTCCATGTGAGCCGTGCTCCACAATTCCATTGCTCATTCGCTCCAAGATGCTCCAAAGGTATTATAATATTGAAATAAATTTTGTATCTCCTCATCCTCTCCAGAATTTTAGCAGTGCATAGCTTTTCTGAGAGTGATCAAGCATCTCCATTTTAAAAAAAATACCCATAACTCCACAAGGATTCTCCCATTCCCTTTCTATATCCCTATGTATGATTGCAATGCTCATATTTGTCCAAGCGCTTGTCATCTATCATAAAGAAAGCATGTGTGTCATGAGATGAGGCAAGAGTGACATACATGATTAATTTTACCTTACTCATCTCTCTTAACATCATTGAGAAAACAACCCTGAAAAAATATGCAGGATGTCCTCTGTGGATTAACTTTAGATGATCAGTGAAATCCTCAATTATGTTGCATCCGATTCCAAAGAGGAATGGTGCAAAAGTTTACTGCCTTTCTTATCAACATATTTAAGAACGTGGTCATATAAAACATTAGTGTTAATACTCTTGGGGCAACATCATTATCTAAGGTCGTCAGTGGGAGAAGTCCACATAAAAAACAAAATAGAAATACCATAATGTTATATCAATTAACAAAATGGAAACAGAATTTAACAAGCCGGGTCCCTTTTACTTCACGTAAATAAATCCCAACTAACAGGACATAAATTGAAGAAAATTGTAACACCAATTCAGTACAGGGAAAGCACAGAAGTGATATTAAGAACAGAAAAATTCAGACTTCCGTGCCAATTTATTAATATTGGGTGGTAACAAAACGTTGGTTAATACTGTTATTGATAAGTGTATTCAATCTTGAATCAACATATCTACAGAAATAAGAGGAACGA
>NW_019648177.1:0-3327 GCF_002806865.2 Cucurbita pepo subsp. pepo
GCCAACCCACATTCTCAAATATTTTGTTAACCAATCTCATCCATCTATCACATTTTTTAACTTTATACCTTTATTCAACATCAAACTATTTAACTATTACAGTTTCTTTTTCTATTTATCATGCCATATACTAAACATATAACTCATTAAATATCATCATTACCCTTTTAAATGATGTAATAGAAAGAGGTTTTCGCACCCTTATACTTTGTATACTTGTAAAAAAAATGTTTCGTTCCCCTGGCTCTAATACAATTTGTAAAAAAAAGATTTCTACTCTTATAAGAATATTTTGTTCCATTATGAGATCTCAAATAAAGGCATCATAAATAATTAATTAATATAATAATATGGGTGAAATATATATAGCACAAAAAGATTCGATTCCAAAAGGTTTAAAGTTTTATGAGCCAAACAGAACAAACAGCAGGTAGCCAATCCACTACCCACTGTGGTCACACTTACACCCTTTCATTATACACTACTTTTCCCCACTCCACTCTCTCCCAATCTTTTTCACCATCAATTTTTTTTTTTTAAAAAAAAAATAATAATAATATATTTCTTTATTTAAAAAAAATAAATAAATGATTTTAATCAATTAATTTATTCGAAAAAGAAAAAGAAAAAGAAAAAGAAAAAGAAAAAGAAAAAAAAAAGAAAAAGAAAGGTTTAATTTGGTAATAATTTGGAGTGGGTTTTTGGTCCTGAAAATGGCAGGGCTTGTGTGTAGCACACGCCTTAAGCTTATGATTTAAGGCTTGTGGGTAGCACACGCCCGCCCAGTGGAGCCTCTGCCTAACATTTTCATCTCTTCAATTTCTTACTCAAATGATTCTAACCCAATCGGTTCAGTTTTCATTTTTCTACCCAATTAGTAGATATCTCAACCAAATTTGTAAGATATTTGTTACCATAAATCTAACCACATACCAAAATTAATTCCTTCTACTTAAGAAAATGTGTCATTAACATTATTTTTTGAGTTTCAATTTATTTTTTACAACTTTTCTTCTCTTTAAAACAGAGAGATCCAGTCCCATCTCTGCACACCACACCTTTTCTGCTATAAATCTGACCATTTTCTTGCTTTTTCTTCACACCCACTTCCCCATTTCCTTCCAGCACCATAATGGGGGAAGCTGCTGCCTCCTTAGACCCTGAGAAGCAGAGGCTTCTCATCCAACACCATGAGGAGAAGCACTTCATGTCCAGCGAAGTCGTCCGCGACATTATCATCGGTGTCTCCGATGGCCTCACCGTGCCCTTTGCCCTCGCGGCGGGGCTGTCCGGTGCTAATGTTACCTCCAGCATCATCCTCATTGCTGGCATTGCTGAAGTTGCTGCCGGAGCCATCTCCATGGGACTCGGCGGGTATGCAATGTTCCTACATTTTAGTCCTAAAATCCCAAATAACTATGTTAAAAAGGATCAAATTTTTGCATTTTCAGATACCTTGCAGCTAAAAGTGAAGCGGATCATTACATGAGAGAACTGAAGAGGGAACAAGAAGAGGTGATTGAGGTTCCAGACACAGGTAATTTAGCCTTAACTCCCTTTGTTAAGGATAGAAATCACGACTTTTGATTTCTCCAAAACGCCTCTATATATAAAGATGGTATTCTTTACTTATAAACCTATGATTTTCCTCTTAATTAATAAACGTGGGACTACTTCTATAATAACTAAACCTAACAATTCTCTGCTCGAACAAAGTATACCATAGAACCTCACTTGAGGTTTCCTTCTCTGAAGCTGTCGAGCAGTGTCCCCTTAATCGAGGCTTGATTCCTTCTCTAGAGCTCTCGATCAAAGTACACCCTTTGTTCGACACTTGAGTCACCTTTGGCTACATATTCAAGGCTCACAACTTTTTTATTTGACACTTAGGATTCTATTGACGGAGCTGAGATAAGGGTGTGGATCTAATACTATATTAGAAATCACGATTCTCCATAATAGTACGATATTATTCACTTTGAGCCTAAGTTAGTCTTCTCAAAAAGCCTCGTACCAATGTAGATGGTATTATTTACTTATAAACCCATGATCTACTCGACTATTTCTCTCAATAATTTTGAACCTTATTAGTTAATTGCTTATTTAATTATGGATTAAGAGTTAATTGTGATTTAATAATTTCAGAGGCAGCTGAAGTAGCAGATATCTTGGCACAATATGGGGTTGAAGCCCATGAATATGAGCCAGTGGTTGCAGCTCTTAGAAGGAACCCTGAAGCATGGGTTGATTTCATGATGAAGTAAGTAAGGTTTGTTTAAATTCACAAAAAGGGTTTGTTTGAATGATGATGTAAAGTAATTAAGAGTGTTGTTGATGGGCGCAGATTTGAACTGGGTTTGGAAAAGCCAGACCCACAGAGGGCTGTAATTAGCGCAATGACAATAGCGGTGTCGTACATAATAGGAGGGTTGGTGCCGTTGTCGCCATACATGGTGTTCGAGGCAGCTGAAGATGGTGTGGTTGCCTCTGTGATAGTAACCATAATAGCACTGCTAGTGTTCGGGTTTGCAAAGGGGCATTTCACTGGCAATCGTCCCATAATGAGTGCCTTACAAACAGCGTTTATTGGAGCCATTGCATCCGCCGCTGCTTTCCTTATTGCAAAGGCGTTTCGTGTCTAGTTGTTAAGCCTATTATTCCTAATAAAATTTGGCTGTGGCTGTGTAAATGCTCTCTAATGTTTATAAAACAAGCCAATCAATTGATTTCAAAATTTAAAATATGTTTAATATGGTTTATTGTAACCCCCAAACTTAAGATTTGGTCCATGCTCGTTACTTATTACCGTCAAATTTACGGTTCTGAAACGCATTTACTCTTACACATTCTTATAAGGAATGTTTCGTACAATCTCACAAACCGTAACTTTACTGTTTTAAAATGTCTCCTAAGGAGAGGTTTGAATGTTTCGTACGATCTCACAATCTACCCCTTGGGAGCTAGCATCCACGCTAGCACACCATGCAGTGTGTGGCTCTGATACCATTTGTGACAGCTCAAACTCACTAACGCGTCTCTTAGGTAGATGTTTCCACACCCTTATTAAGAATGTTTCATTCCCCTCTCGAATTGACGTGGGATCTCACAATCTACTTCTCTTGGAGGCCCTGCGTATTCGCTAGCACACCACGCAGTATCTGACTCTAATATCATTTGTAACAGCCCAAGACCACTGCTAACAGATGTTGTCCACTTTGGCCCGTTATGTATCACCGTCGACCTTACAGTTTTAAAACACATCTCTTAGGAAGAGGTTTCCACACTTTTACAAATAATATTTCGTTTCATTCTCCAACCGATGTGAGA
>NW_019648178.1:0-3326 GCF_002806865.2 Cucurbita pepo subsp. pepo
TCAAGAGGGAAAAACGAGGTAACAAACCGCAAATGGGCAAGCTAAGAACGAAAAGTAGAACTAGCAAGGCCAAGAGGCACCCAAAGAAGGTAAGGATGTACCATAGTTAGGGAAGCCAAGAGTCTTGATCAAGTAGAAAAAGGTACGCCTCTAACCTTGACTTTTTAACTCATGTATTTTGCATAGAAACCCATGTAGATGCCAAGTTAAGTGGTTTGAAGGTTTCCTTCAAAGGAACCTAAGACTCTAAAGGACCATAAGGTTATTAAGGAAGATAACCTAAGATAAGAACAAGGAAAACTCAAAGGATAAGAAACCTATGAAGGACTTAAGCCCCTAACGACCCATTGATAAGCCTTATATAAGAAGGAAGAAGGGAAGTCTTCAAGATACAACCTTGAGGAACAAGATTTATTATGATAAGGCTTGATGAGAAAAGAAGATAAGTCCTAAGATATAAGTCAATGCAAGAAAGCTTAGTCATCTCAACATAGGACGTTGAGAAGATAATTGAGAGGAACTAATGCTGAAATAGGTACTTGGCCTCAAGATATAAATTAAGGACTAAGGCAACAAGGACAAGGATAAGCCGGAGCAGGGTAAGCCGAAAAAGAACCCCTAAGCAATTAAAAGAGCGGGGTTAAGTATAGACAACCCAACAATAAGGACGCAATAAATTAAGGACAATGAACTTTCGAGGACGAAAGTTCTTAAGGGGGGAGAATTTGTAACACCCAAAAAATGAAAGATATTAGATCCAACAAGAATAAGCCGCCTATGTAAGACCCAAATGATCAATAGGGGAGAAATTAAAGAATTAAGCAAGGATGATGATCTCAAACAAGTCATTCTTATACCCTAACAAGAGTCTAAGACCTCTCGAAAAAGGATTGGAAAGTAAAATTAAGTGAAAAGGCCAAAAAGGTAATTTTTCCAATTATTAAGGATCTTCCAAGATTGTTTGTTCCTTATCTAGAAGGAATTTCATGATACTCAAAGAAGGAAAAAATGACCAACATGGATGAAGGATTTTTAGAAAAATTATGGATTTTTCAAGAAAAATAATATTAAAATATTTGAAAAGTGTCAAATTACCATAATACCCCTAGAAGAATGGATAATTACGAAAATGCCCCTTTGTTCAGAATCCATCTATAGTGGCCATCTGAGAAATATCTCTCGACAGCCGTTGGATCTTCCCCAAATTTGGAGAAGATCTAGAAAATGGATAGATAATCACATCCAACGGCTGGTATTCAAAACTAAAGTCAGTAAACTCCTGATCGGAGCGAATTTTCTAATAAATTATCCAGAAGTTCAATCTCCGAATCACTACGATTCTGGAGCTTTCAATGTCAGTTTAAGCTCCTCCTATAAAGTCTGAAGTAGGGGCAAAAATATGGAACAAGACTCGAGCACCCATTCTAGAGTTATGAGCGTTTTGTTTGTGGGTATCGTACTCTTGGGTTTTTTCCAAATTCGAGGGCAATTCTCCACCATTCCTCTTCAAACTTATTCCTATAGTTTCTAAACAAAATTTTCCACAATTTCTATGAAGGAATCGAGAGCTGAAACGTCATAGAACAAGATACCCAAGAGATCGAAAATCTGACATTTCAGGTGAGTTACATACCGAGAATAATTTCTCGAAATTAAGGACCCACACTCAAAGACGTTCCTCCAAACCAATTTCTATTGCATGAGGAAAGGATATGGAAGAGGTTCCATAAAGAAATCGGGCCTTGAAAACTCCTAGAATCGGCTACCCGAGAAGAAATCCCCTGTTTTAGCTCCAGCGAGGCAAATGCATGTTACAAGTTATGCTTCAAGAAAATAAGAATCTTAGGAACTTACAAGATGAAGAATCAAGAACAAGCTATACAACTACCAAGACAAGAAGAATGCTAGGTACCACTCAAAGACGAGGACCAAAGTCCTTAGAGATGAAAATTCAAGAATGCTAGGTATTACACTAAGCATGTCTAAGTGTGGCCCATAACTCCAACCATGTGGTGCCTTCTAAGGAGGCCTTTTTCCTCTTCTAGGTGGGATGCCCTGCAACGTGTTTCCTTTGCAGGATGTCACGCTTGGCCTCGTTCCCCTCACCTAGATTAGATGCCATGCGCCATGTTATGATTTGCAGGATGCCATGTTCATGTATGCACCAATCATGCGACGTATATGGTCTATGTTAGATTAAGCGACCTTTATGGTCTATGCCATGTTCATACATGCATCGATCACATGACCTTTGTGGTCTATCATGGGGAGTAACCTATGGCCACGATGGAGTAAGAAGAGAGTAAGTTACCCTAGCCGTGAATCAAGAACCTTTCAAGACCTCCCACGGTACATCATGCTTATGACTTAGACTACGCTGCTTGGAACGTATGAAACCTTGAGCGTAGGTATTAAGACTGTGTTGCTTGGAACGCATGAAGCCTCGAACACAGGATGACAAGTTTATATCTAGTGCTGCAAGTCCTAAAGGGAATGTCTTGGAGAACAAATTAAGAAACATAACAAGAATTTACAACAAGAACATGAAAAGAAAAAAGTCTGGTAACTAGCATATCAAGGACACGATTAAGAGCCTACAAGTATGCTGCTTACTGAGTCTTATACTCATTCCTTATTCTCTATTTTTTTTTTCTTTAGGAAATAAGGAGCTGGTCGTGGTTAGGAGCGGACTCTAGAGCAGGTGCCATAGACAAACCTCACCCGTCGTCCTTCAACCCTTTTGTGTCGTCCCTTAACTAATGTTTTAACTGTTGTGTTGTGTTTTAAAATACTTTATATCATTTTTATTTTGATATAATGTTTGATATGTTTTAAGTTTTGGTTGTTTTATTTTGTTAAAATTTTACCCATCTTTTAGAGTCATCGAGTCAGCCCGGTCCTTACACATAACAACAAGAAAATTCTTTGAATACATCCTTTACAACTTTAATGACTTACTTAGAAGCATGTATCAATATTTTGTTGTTATTTTTATTTTGTTGTTTGCATACAATTTTGAATGATGTCCATGCATGCACCCTATAGGTATGAGTTTTATTAGGTAGAGTAATATATCATGCATTGTCGAATATGCAGTAGGGATCTTGTGGACAAGAATTATGAATCCAATGTAAAATGCTTTACTTTGTTAAATAAAACAGTAAGGCAAGAGGTGTATTTATTAAGAAAGTTTATTACAACTGTGAGTTAATAAACTTGACCTANATGTTAAATAAAACAGTAAGGCAAGAGGTATATTTCTTAAGAAAGTTTATTACAACTGTAAGTTAATAAACTTGACCTAGCAAAAGAAGTTATTAACCAAC
>NW_019648179.1:0-395 GCF_002806865.2 Cucurbita pepo subsp. pepo
CATTAACAAAGAAAATAAATGAAATAATGATAATACATTCCCTAAACAACTTAATATATAGTTGTTAATAAGGGCATTTTGTCTAGTGGTATGATTCTTGCTTTGGATGCAAGAGATCTCGAGTTTGATTCTCTGAATTGCCCCTCCAAAAGAAAAAAGCACAATATTGAAAAAAAAAACAAAAAAAATAAAATAGTTATCAATGGGGCCTAACCCAAAGGAATGCGTGGCAATGCACCTTCAACTTATATAAAATTTTCATATATTGAGGCACGGAAAATATATAGACTAGCAACTAAGAATTATAAATCTACAACAAAGGCATTTGGTCTAAGTGGTATGATTATTGCTTTGGGTGTGAGAGGCCTCAAGTTCGATTCTTAAAATGCCCCTAA
>NW_019648179.1:2940-3326 GCF_002806865.2 Cucurbita pepo subsp. pepo
CACAATCCTTAAGGAAGATGCAAGGAAGATGCGCCCAAATGAGTTCATCTGTTGTCACAATCCTTGAGAAAGATGCGCCCTGCGCCCAAATAACTGAAGAAGAAGTAGGAAGATGCGCCCTGCACCCAAATAACTCATAACTCATGAAGAAGTAGGAAGATGAGCCCCGCCCAAATGAGTTTCACAATCCTTAAGGAAGATGCAAGGAAGATGCGCCCAAATGAGTTCATCTGTTGTCACAATCCTTAAGGAAGATGCGCCCTGCGCCCAAATAACTCATGAAGAAGTAGGAAGATGCGCCCTGCACCCAAATAACTCATAACTCATGAAGAAGTAGGAAGATGAGCCCCGCCCAAATGAGTTCCACAATCCTTAAGGAAGATGCA
>NW_019648180.1:0-548 GCF_002806865.2 Cucurbita pepo subsp. pepo
TCCATATTATACTTTTACATTTTTAATTCAAAATTTTAAAGGAGAATGAGTTTCAAGCATACATTTTTTGATTTAAAAAATAACAAGTTATGAATAACGATTCAATTTTNGGAGAATGAGTTTCAAGCATACATTTTTTGATTTAAAAAATAACAAGTTATGAATAACGATTCAATTTTTATTATCAACAATTTAACAAAAGTAAAAACAATAAAAAAAAACAAGAATTAATTAATAATAACTAATCACTTCCCTCCTAGGAACTCTCACACAACTACTGCTCTAAAATGCTCAACAAACTCCTTCTCACAAAACCATATGTTACAAAAAGAAAAAAAAAAAGAAAGAAAGAATTAGAAATACAAACAAATGAGTTCGTTTATTTATTTATTTACTTTTGGGTTATTACCGATCAACTCTTATCTTCGATTACACTCTTTTTCAACTTTAAAAATTGAAACAAATCAAGCACAAATGTGTTCATACTCATCTCTTCTCCTCTCCCATTTCAACCATATGAGATTATTTTCAACACTTGTACTTTCTCT
>NW_019648180.1:2520-3325 GCF_002806865.2 Cucurbita pepo subsp. pepo
GATTTTAAGAAAAATTATGGATGTTTCGGGAAAAATAATAATAAAATATTCAGAATGTGACAAATTACCTACCAAAAAATACCCGTGAAGTTCCACTTATTTACAACAATGTAATTAAAGAAAATCTGCAACTAGATTTGGTAATTACAACACTCTAATTAAAGAAAATCTGCAACCAGATTTGGTATCAGAACAGTCCAGCAAAGAAAATCAATTGCATATTCACATCCAATCGTTTTGGAGATCCAATCGTTAAATTTGAAAACCAATGTCGGTAGCACCTTCATCGTTTTAGATATTTCTAACTGAAGTTTTAGAAACATTTAAAATAAAAAACGAGAAAATTCACCACAATTCTAGAACAATCAATGGCGGTGCAAGCTTGATACATAAATATGAAGTTATGGACAATGTTTTAAGACAAGAATCTAGTGATGAAGATTCCTGAAATTCGAGTTTGAAGCTTTTAGATTATGGATTTTTCTTCCTCAGATTTCTTCTAAATTCGAGGGTTGTGATTAATCATTTTCCATCCTACCACCTCCTACACATTCCATATGGGATTTTCAACAAGTTTCATAAAGGAATCGGGCAATGAAAAGCTCTAGAATCGGCTGCCCCAAAAGAAGGCAAGAAACATGTTTTCTGACGAACTTTGGAAGGTTATAACTCAAGCTACAGACCACGACATGGTGTGAAATTGGCCCCTACTTGTTCCTTGAAACTTCATCTAAACGTTTCTTGAAATTGGCCCCAACCACGACATGGGTTTTAATGAGTGAAGAAAGGTCCATAATTCTTATGG
>NW_019648181.1:0-160 GCF_002806865.2 Cucurbita pepo subsp. pepo
AGAACCAGTTTTGTTTTTCTTTTTTGTTTGTTGAAATACAAAACTGACATTTTGTTTCTTCTTCTAAATCCTGGTAGATTTACATCGTGTACATGGGGAGCAAGCCAAAGGACTCATCTCAACCTCATTTGCACCATCGGGCAATGTTGGAAGAAGTGGT
>NW_019648181.1:2738-3324 GCF_002806865.2 Cucurbita pepo subsp. pepo
AAACAAAAAATGGAAGATTGCAACCAAATATTGGTGTTTAAGCTTTGATAAATTCAATTCATTTTGTACAGCTTCTCCCATGGATGCCAAAGTCAATACACAAGCAGAGTTTTCATATGGTTCAGGCCAAATCAACCCACTCAAGGCAGTAAATCCAGGGTTGGTCTACAATGCAAGTGAAAGCGACTACGTGGAATACTTGTGTGGGATACCGGGCATCACCCGCGCCCAGCTCCGACTGATCACTGGTGAAGATATTATTTGTACTGACAGCAACACTGGACGTGACGTGGATCTAAACTATCCTTCTTTTGCTCTGTTCATGGGGCGTGGTCAATCCCTCCGTGTATTCTTCCCAAGAACACTCACAAACGTTGAAGCTACAGTGTCCACATACAGAGCTACGGTTTATTCTCCTCCAGGACTCAACGTCCAATTCAAAGTGGATCCTCCTGCTTTGACATTCCATGGCATTGGAGATACCAAATCATTCACGCTGGGTGTCCAAGGATGGCTGTCCGCAACCGATCCCACAACAGTTTCTGCATCTTTGGTGTGGAGCAATGGTGTTCGTGAAGTTAGGAGC
>NW_019648182.1:0-380 GCF_002806865.2 Cucurbita pepo subsp. pepo
GTTTTGGGAGGCGCAGCAGAGCAATGTGGGCGGCAGGCCAATGGCGCTCTCTGCCCCAATCGCCTCTGCTGCAGCCAGTTTGGATGGTGCGGCAACACCGACGAGTATTGTAAAAACAATTGCCAGAGCCAGTGTGGCGGCTCCACTCCTTCTACACCCCCCAGTACTGGCGGCAGCGGCGTCGGAGGTATCATCAGTGAAGCCCTCTACAATCAAATGCTCAAGTATAGCAAGGATCCTCGATGCCCCAGTAATGGATTCTATAGATATAATGCTTTCATTACTGCCGCTCAATCCTTCTCTGGCTTTGGTACCACCGGAGATGCCGCTACTCGTAAACGGGAGCTCGCTGCTTTCTTCGGCCAAACTTCTCATGAAAC
>NW_019648182.1:2840-3323 GCF_002806865.2 Cucurbita pepo subsp. pepo
CCCCCATTTGAAAATTTTCTGCTTTTACTCAATGTCGTTGAAGGGTGCCTTTTATTTTTCCTGAACGAACATTTATTTTGATGAATGAGCCAAATCTTGCCCTAACCGCCCAAGCTTAAGCCCACCGACCACTAACCGATATTGTCTTTTCTGGGCTTTCCCTTTCAGGCTTTCCCGTTTGGGCTTTTAAAATGTGTCTCCTAAGAAAAGGTTTCTACAAGTTTATAAGGAAGGATTCATTCTACTCTCCAACCGATCTCACAGATAGTAGATAGTCAAGGTCCCGCTGCTACTACTTTTGTTTGGATCTAGAATCTTGATGCGACTCATTTCCTCAAGAGTGGGACAATTGTGAAGAAGAATATTCTTCGATTGGATAAATATTGTAATAGCATAAGCCCAAGCCCACCGGTAGTAGATGTTTTTCCTCTTTAAACTTTTTCTTTGGACTTCCACTCAAGGTTTTAAAACACCTCTATTAGA
>NW_019648183.1:0-1104 GCF_002806865.2 Cucurbita pepo subsp. pepo
CTTTTTTCCATCTGGGTAAAGGGGGATGGGATTACCGCATTCTCTTCTGTAGGTCTGTCCGGAACCGGAACCTTTATCAATCTCCTACACCTTATACGATAGATATTACCTGACCTTCCCCTATTTAACACAAGGTAAAGCATATGAAGTAGCTCTTTGATTGAACGAACTGTAAACACTAATTAATTAGCCTGAACCTTTAATGAGACGGAACAGTCAGTCAAGACGAAACTCAAGATTAATTCGAGTAGCTTCGCCTCTTCGCCTGTCGGTCTCAGGCCTTCGCCCCTTTACCTCTCCAACTCAGTCTTTGTCTTCGACCCTGAACCTTTAATTAATGAGACTGACCAGTAAATCAAAGAAAAGAGAATGAAAGAAAGAGAAGCTCCGGAACCTCTCCAACTCTGATTCTCTTACCTCCGTCACCTATCTGCTCTTGTCTTAGGCCGACTTGCTCGTTCAGTAGCTCTTTGATTGACCGAGGTAATCAGGAGGAAGTAAAGACTATCGATGAATGAGACTTTACAGTGAGAAAGAATAGATAGGGAAAATCAAACGTAACTGCTCCGGACGGAACCTTTATTCAAGAAGAAGAAGACAATTCTGTCACGAGGTAAATAGGCATGCTGGATGAGAACAAGGTCAAGCTCAGGAACCCGAACCAATATTACCTGAACTTTAGAGAATGAAAGAAGAAATGAATTAGCTGATGTAGAGTCAATGACTGAATTCAATCCTGAATGAACCTTTACAGTACGGTAGAGTCAAATGAGATTAAGCGAAGCGACTTCCCCTGCCCTGACCCTATGGATTTATTGAACTAGATAATGAGGAACGAACTGAACTCCGGACCCTATCATGAACCTTTACAGGAGAGGAGAGTAAAGAAATAAATTAATAGCTTGAGCTCGGTGAATAAGAAGAAGGAAGGAAGAAATCCTCTCGCTTCTTGAGAACTCGGTAAGAAGTAGCTCTTTGCTTTCCTTTGATTCTGCAAGACTCTGAAAATGAGAAAGAAAGAAAAAGATGATTTGCTCATGAACCTGCCTGCCCCGCCGCCCGTCCCTGAACTTTCCAGTCATCTAGTAAATGAATGAAATCCTT
>NW_019648184.1:0-367 GCF_002806865.2 Cucurbita pepo subsp. pepo
ATGCATAGTTTTCAATTAATAGTTCCATAGGTAGCTTTTGATTTTTGTACAAAAAATCTATGTTACCGACGACGACATTATTTTTATTTATTGTTTTAAATTAAACATGTAAGTTCGTGGCTTCGTTTAAAATTTTTATTTAGATTTTCGCATATGTTATTAAAGGCATGCATGTAATGACGTGTCTGATCTAGGTAAGAAAATTAGGGGCGTTACACTATTACTCAGACAAATTAGATTAACCTCATAAACCTTAGTTCCTCAAACTACCCTTTCATTAGGTTGGTTAAATTGATTTTTGAAAGTTAATTATCACGTTTTTAAAATAATTAAAAAAAACTAATCCAACTCTAAGTCAACTCAACTC
>NW_019648184.1:2781-3323 GCF_002806865.2 Cucurbita pepo subsp. pepo
CTGACTTAAAATAAATATAAAATCTTAAATTTAATGCTTCAAACAAAAAATCTTAAATTTAATGCTTCCAAAATATACTTAAACCATCAGGTTCGCAAATAACATATTACAAATATGAAATTAAAATGCTTACCATGTGACAACATTACTTTAACAATAATTATTTTAATGTATTTAAAATACATTAATTATTTTATTAATGTATTATAATATAATTTTTTTGTGAGTTGATATAAGACGATGTATTAAATATTAATTTGAACTCTGTAATAAATAAACCATTTTTCTTTTATATTTAATATGTTTATGAACCTACATGTCAATTATTTAAATTCTTCACTTAATGATCATTCACTAATTATACGCCACTCCACGATAAATTTAGAGTTGCACTCCTATACGCTGCACGACAAGTTGTTACATAGATGAAATTATTATTAGATCCTTTAAGAGCTTATCGTAATTATGGTTAGGTCAAACGTTTGTTTGGGACCTTTTATTCAAGTTCTCATGTCATCACTTAGAAAACTACTCTTCTACTT
>NW_019648185.1:0-960 GCF_002806865.2 Cucurbita pepo subsp. pepo
TATCTCTTTCCATTCCTATTAGATCTGCCTGAAGTGAAGTCATCCCCAATTCTTCTCTCCCCAAATCTGTGATCTTTCCTATGTTTCTTTCTCCCATTTTTCCCTTTCCCAAAAACTGTCATTTTTGTTTCTGTTTCCTTTCTTGTTTTTTTTCCAGATCATTTTACAGTTGGAGGGGTTGGGGAGATATTTGGGGAAGGTGGAGAGGGAGAGAGTCGATAATTTACTTTTTTTTTTAATTTAATTTTATTTTTTTATAATTATTATTTACTTATTATTATTATCTTTTTTTTTTCGGGTCGTTACATTATCTACCCCTAANAGAGTCGATAATTTACTTTTTTTTTTAATTTAATTTTATTTTTTTATAATTATTATTTACTTATTATTATTATCTTTTTTTTTTCGGGTCGTTACATTATCTACCCCTAAAAAGAACTTTCATCCTCGAAAGTCTCAAACTCTTGTACTAGCTCGGGATATTTTTCTATTATTTCGTTCTCACGCTCCCACGTGGCTTCCTCGCTGTGGTGATTCTGCCACAGTACCTTAACGAACGCAATATTCCTGTTGCGTAAGGTTTTTACTTCTCTAGCTAAAAATTTTACTAGTATTTCCTTGTACTTCATTGAGTTGGAGTGGTTGTAGTCTAATACGTGGATAGGGTCCGTAACGTACTTCCTCAGCATCGACACGTGAAATACATCTTGAACTCCTGAGGGGGCGGGAGGTAGGGCTAACTTACACGCTACTGGACCAACTCGCTCTAGGATCTCGAATGGTCCAATGAATTTAGAACTTAACTTGCCCTTACGTTCGAACCTCAAGACACCTTTCATAGGTGCCACCTTGAGGAATACTGGGTCCCCTATCTCAAACTCCAGGCTTCTACGCCTTACATCGGCGTAGCTTTTCTGTCTACTTTGAGCAATACGCATCCTTGCTCGAATTTTCTGGACA
>NW_019648185.1:2818-3323 GCF_002806865.2 Cucurbita pepo subsp. pepo
TAATCGATGCACAAACGCATCAATCCATCTTTCTTCTGAACAAACAACACTAGCGCACCCTAAGGAAATATGTTAGGTCGAATGAACCCAATATCCCGTAAGTCTTGTAATTACGCCTTGAGTTCATTCAACTCTGTTAGCGCCATGCGATAGGGTGCTTTAGAAATAGGCCCAGTTCTCAGCTCGAGTTCGATGACGAAGTCGACCCTCGGGAAAGGGTATTCCAGGTAGGTCGTCCAGAAATACATCTGAGAACTCCTTTACTATTGGCAAGTTTTCAAGGGTCTTTTCTTTTCCTCTTACGTCTACAACACCTACTAATATAGTTTAACCACCTTGTTGGACTAATCTCTTTGCTTTCATCATCGAGACTACATTTGGGGTCGTCCCAGTACTTGTGCATTTAAATTTAAAGCTAGGTCACACCGAAGGCGAGAATTTCATTATTATTTTTTTTGCGACAATCTATACTAACACGGTTTGCAGCTAGTCAATCCATGCCTAG
>NW_019648186.1:0-609 GCF_002806865.2 Cucurbita pepo subsp. pepo
CTTGAGTGAATCATGCCCTGATCTTGAGTGAATCATGCCCTGTTCTTGAGTGAATCATGCCCCGTTGTTGTGTGATCCTGATCTTGTGTGAATCATGTCCTGTTGTTGTGTGATCCTGATCTTGGGTGAATCATGCCCTGTTGTTGTGTGATCCTGATCTTGAGTGAATCATGCCCTCCAAGAGTTCAATCCATTCCAGTCAGTTGAAATTTTGCTACATGTTTCACGGCTTTCGTGTTGTATGAGGATAATTTCTGATTTAGCTTTAGAAAAGGCTGAATTCTATTTAGCCAAATGTCTCTAAATTTGATCCAAGGGCTCCACCATGTGTATTTGTTGGATATCCTCGAGGCATTAAAGACTATAAGCATTTTGATATTTCAAAGCAGGAGTTCTTTATTTCAAGAAATGTTATATTTTTAGAGGAATTATTTCTCTTTCAATCACAGCCCAATATTGATTGTTCATCCACAGCAGATTTCCTCAAGGATTTTGTGTAACCTTGTCTTGTGGCTGGAGTAGTTGAAAATGGTGACTCTCCAAAAGTAGCTATTGCACCCGAGCCTATTATGTATGATGTTGGTGCACACCTGAGGAAGAATTTCCTTC
>NW_019648186.1:2677-3322 GCF_002806865.2 Cucurbita pepo subsp. pepo
ACAAAACAAGGAGTCACAATGGACAGATCAATAGTTCCTGGATTTGAAGTACCTGCTGCTTCACTTCAATCCTTTATCAGTCTGTCCATTGGCATTTCCATCCTAATATACGATCGCGTAATCATTCCGATTGCGAGACGTTTCACCGGGAAACCTTCTGGAATTACAATGCTACAGAGAATCGGATTTGGGATGATATTATCTGCTCTTTCCATGGTCATTGCTGCATTAGTCGAGGTGAAAAGGCTCAAAACAGCTCAAGAATATGGTTTAGTTGATATGCCAAAGGCGACTATTCCTCTGAGTATATGGTGGCTGGTTCCTCAATATTTAGTTGTTGGAATTTCTGATGCTTTCACAATGGTTGGGTTGCAAGAGTTTTTCTATGACCAGGTTCCAAGTGGATTGAGAAGCATCGGTCTTTCTCTGTATCTGAGTATTTTTGGCGTTGGCAGCATTTTGAGCAGCTTTCTCATCTCTGCCATTGAAAAATTAAGCAGTGGGGATGGCAAAGAAAGCTGGTTTGATAATAATCTGAACAAAGCTCATCTTGATTACTTTTACTGGTTGCTTGTTGGGCTTAGTGCTATTGGGTTTGCTGCTTTCTCATGTTTTGCAAGAACATACATCTACACTAAGGGGAAT
>NW_019648187.1:0-996 GCF_002806865.2 Cucurbita pepo subsp. pepo
ATATCTCTAGAGTATGCTCACACAACAAGGAAAATGGCCCAATGGTGTGCGAACCGACTGGTTAGTCCATACTCGCATGTATCAACTGTGTGTAGAGTATATCGTACATATCTAAGTTACCGATTAGGATAGTATCGTAGGAAAATAGACTGAAATGATAGGTCCTGTCATTACATTTGCATGTTCTTGCATTTAAACCCCCATAGTGGGGTCAATAACTGAGTATTTATTTAAATACTCAAGTCACGTGGAACTTCTGTTTAAGGTTAAGAAAAGGCATTATGGTACGGCTGAACAGGACGGAATGAGGGGGGAAGTATTCTTTAACTATAAAAGAAGAAGAAGAATGAGACAGAAAGAACTCCAGAACCCTCACCTGATTGAACTCGGGTTTCACTTCACTATTCGAGAACGAGGTAAAGGTATTTGATTGAAGAACCATAGAAAGACGTTATTCCCCTTGACTGATTGGGAAAGTCAATTCATGAGCTACGTAACCTTTTCTTTTAATAATAACCGAGTTTAAAGAATAACTGAATTAGCTGCCTATTTAGAGAATGAAAGAAGAAGAATTGGATATTCTATTCCTTTACAGGAGAGTGAGTTGTCAATCAAATCAAAGAGAATTAAATGAAAGCCGAAAGCAAGACAAGAGACTGCACGGTGAAAGAAGAAGAATCAGATATTATTCCTTTACATGAGAGGAAATGAATGGCGGAACCTCTATCTCTATTATTCCCTGACCCTATTTCCCTTCTAGGTTTCTTTCTTCCTAAACTGATATTACTTGACCTTATGAATGAAATCCAAAACCTGTCCAACTCGTCTTCTTCTGTAACCTTTTCTGATATATATGACCTTACCTGATCGAGGGTTGAACTATCTCTTTTCTTTCCTCTCCCTAAACTGTAAACACTATCGATGCATTCTCCTTTACAGTGATAGAATAAAGGCAATGGGTGAAACCGCCAGGTGGGTGAATAGAGAAGAAAATGA
>NW_019648187.1:1858-3322 GCF_002806865.2 Cucurbita pepo subsp. pepo
AAAAAACCTTTGTGTTTTCTTGATACCCTTTTGGTGTTATTCTTTTTCAAACCTTGCTTTAGGTTTGATGTTTAAACCGATTCATTGAATTAGTTTTGATCAAGCTAATTCTGGAGTGAATTATCTTGGTATCTAAGAGTGACCATCATAGATTCCAAGTTCGATCTAAGAGTCATTCATCTTCTAACCAGCTCTTGATTGGAATCAATCCGTTAAGTTAGCTTTCTCTGTGAGCGTTTTGCAAGGATTCTAGAAGGACCTCTAGCTTTGTAAATTCCAGCATTGTAGGCGCTTATCATTAACTCTGCTCCGGAACCGGACCCTTTACAGACGGAATGAATTGATTGAAGAAGAAATTGAAAGAGAAGCTCAATCACCTTATACTCTTTCTATTTCCTGAACTGAAGTTCTTGCTTGTGAGGGTATTCCGTACTTTAACTATAACCTCAGTTTTCTTTCCTCTCTTTTCTTTACACTAGGTAAATAGGCTTAGATTACCTCCTTCACTATTCTTGAATAAGGTAAACTCCTGAACTCCAACTCTTATGATCTTACCTCCTGAACTCCAACTCTTATTCTCTTACTTCCTTCACTCCAACTCTTCTTCTTCTAGGGGACATGTTGAACCTAGTAACCTATCAGTCTGCTGCGCGCTCTCCTTTTGGATCTGATCCTTTCTTTCTCTCTTTGCCTCTATTCCTTTATTTGTGAGTTATTCTTGATGGAACTGTAAAGACTCCTTATGAATGAGACAGATTGACCTCGATAAAAGACAAAGAGAAGGTCAAGCCCCTTCCCCTAAACCTCTATTCTTTCAAAGTAACCTCGGTAGGTAAACTCATTCACCTTCAAAGACTCAGGTTGAACTAGGTATGTTTGTTTGGTTCTTTCTCTTTCACCTGATGGAACCTATTCTGTAACCTCTTCTGTAACCTCGGTTGCCTTTCTTTTCCTTAGCTTTGGTTTTGTCTCCTAGAACATATACCTACTTATTATTATTCTTTAACTCCTTTTCACCAGATGTAACTGTAAAGTGGCTTGGCTCCTTCCTTCACCTCCAAGTGTTTTAAGTAAAGACTCAAGATAAAACTTAACTCAATCCACTTGTCTCTTCTTTCACAGTAACCAAGGTAAAGCCGAAAGATGAATTAGACTGAACTACTGGCTGAACCTGAACCCATGGATTCTTTAACTCCCTGAACTACTTGAGCCTATTTCTTTCTTTATTCTAATCTTGATCCTTCAACTGTTTCTATTCCTATTCAATCAATCCTTCCCCTAACGAAAAGATAGAGATTCATGATCCTTCCCTACTTCACCTTCACCTATTGAGATTCTTTAACTGTAAACTACTGAACCTATTCATTGTCTCGTTGCTTCGCTCCTCTCACTGTCTGTCTCTTTGTTTGCTTTTCNGATTCTTTAACTGTAAACTACTGAACCTATTCATTGTCTCGTTGCTTC
>NW_019648188.1:0-3320 GCF_002806865.2 Cucurbita pepo subsp. pepo
ATCATTCCATTTTAGTACGTGGAAAAATTTAACCCTTCAACTAAAGTGGACAATGTCATATAATTACGGAAGTTCGTGATTCCTAACATTGTTACATAGTCTTAATCTAGCATCCTTAATAATAATGTTCAGTTCTTCTTAGGGGTACCTTCGATACAAAAACATAGTGTAAAAAATATTTTCGCATAAAAATATCATGCATATTCTACTGATTCTAGGCCGCTAGAAAACTAGGGTCGTTACATATAATCTACACCTGAACTTTCTATAACCTAGAGAAAAATCGTGGCAACTCGCTCGATCAAGGATTCGATTACCACCGACAAGTAGGTTACTTATTTAGTTGCACTATATATTACTTTTCCTTTTTGGGGGATCACTAATGGTTAGTTAAGGTCATAGAGGAGGGTCGTCTCGAACCGTCAGTTCTACGTGTTACGAGTTGTTATCCTTAGTTTTCGAATCTCGTTCCAATTTTTATCAAATTTTTTATATGTCAAGTCAGTTCTATGTGTTATGAGTTGTTGTCCTTAGTTTTCGAATCTCGTTTCAATTTTTATCAAATTTTCTTTGTCACGAGTACGTGTCATGAAAAATGATTTGAAGTATTGAAAATTGAGTTATTATAGTTGTGCTTTGATGTTTTTAAAATTGAGTTATTAAAGTTGTGCCCTATTTAGCTTATCTAAGCTATTCCCGGCCATTGGTGTCACACAGTTTAACTCTTCTAAGCATACTAGAAATCAGGTAATTTAGTTATGCTCTTACCATTTCCTCTACTATCGATTCAAGTTGCAATAGGTGAGTTGTCGAATATGCAATATATGACTCCTGAAAGATCAGATGACTTGCCACTCGAGAATAGTTGGCGAATATTTAACAAGAAGACGAAAAAAAAACAAAAAAACAAAAACAAAAGCTGGAACGAATTAGTTAATTTCTTTGATTTAAGGGTTTTTGCTTCAACCAAAGCTTGGATAGTTGGGTTGAGAATTAGGGTTGCCTAGTCAATTTGATATCAGAGCTTAGGTTGCATCTATGTGACCTACTCTAGAATTGATTTTATCTCTAGTTTATTCGTTATGCTATTGTTTTCCCTTTCTTTAAATATGTTCATTTATTTTCTTGCGGCCATTTCCATCCTGTTTGTCATATTTGGACCTTGTTCTCATTTTCTTTTTTAGGATCATATTTAGACTCTCAAAAAAAAACAAAAAAAAAGTTCTTATCATATTTGTTCATTATAAATGGTCATTACCATTTATTTTAGACCATTTATAAAGATCAAATACACTTCAATTCACATTCTTTCTTATTCCATCTAAATCTAGAATATTTGTGTTTGATATTTTTTTTTCTCATCATTTAGACTTGAAGATAAATTCTAAATTTTCTCGTATTTTATAAAAAAGAAAGTTAGGTTGTTCACCACCATTCTCTCTAGAATTCTTTTTTTTCAATGTGCAATTCCATCCAAAAAAAAATATATTTGTGCCCTTCTTTCTTTGTTTATTTTTTGTTGTAATTTCATAATTAACTTATCTTGATTTTATTGAATAGCTTGTTATTAATTGCTTTATTCATGTATTAGCTTACCTTGATTATAATTTAGTCACTTTCACAAATAGCCTACCTTTATGTGTAATAAACACGAGTGTCCCTGAGTATAAAATTAGTGAGTTGTGTATGTGAGATCCTAAACATATTTAACTATTTTTTGTACAATCATAAACCAAGACGAAGGAAATGGAGGGGAGATCAATGAAGCTAGGTGGAGAGAAGCACAAGTCAGAACTATTACTCATTTAAATCAAGTTGTCAGTACATCGACAAACCGGATGGAGTGAATTGAAATAGCCTTAGGTAATCATGAAGGAAGGGAAGTACTCTTGAATAGAGGAGTTGAAAATGAAGAAGATGACAATGTCACTCTTTTAGCGGGACATAGTCCTAGGGGTGGGAGAGAAAGAGTCCAGAAAAAGACGAACGGATTCTAACCTTGCCACCGGCGCAAATACCTCTTCGAAGTCCACTTCTTCCTTCTGGCCGTAGCCCTTCGCCACAAGACGAGCCTTGTGCTTCACAGCTTCTTCTTTTTCGTTGCGCTTTAGTTTGAAGACTCATTTGAGCCCTATGGCTTGGTGTCTCGGAGGCATATCCTCTAGACTCCACGTCTGGTTCTCGGTGATGGATGTCATCTCCTCCTACATTGCATTCAGCCAGCACGGGTTCCTTTCTGCTTCGGCTAAGGTGTTCGGTTCATCTGCACTAATGGCATGCAGTTCGGCAATTCTTCAAGCTCGCGCGCTGCTAGTCCAGGTGGTTCACCTCCTCCCACTAGGTCATCCATCCTCTGGTACCTGGCCACCAGATCATCATCGTGATCGGCATCCAGCGTCGAATTCGCAGTCCGTGGTGTTGCGAACTCTACTGGTTCAGGGGGTTCATCTGCTGGCGGCGGTGACTGTTCCTAATGCTGGGCTCCTCCTTCTTCTGGCTCGGTGACGAGGTACTCCACCGTGAATTGATTTAGGTTGTGGTCTGCCTTGATCACGTCGTTCCACTGCCAGAAGGTGTCTTCGTCGAAGATGACGTCGTGAGATACGTGAGCTCGCCCCCCTACAGGATCATAGAGTCTGTACGCCTTGCTCCCGAGTTCATAGCCGATGAAGACGACCTTTAGCCCTTAAGGATCGAGCTTGGCAAGGTGGGAAGGCGTTACCTTCATGTATGCGACGCAGCCGAACACGTGGAGATGATGTACAGCTGGCTTTTTGTTGTACTAGGCCTCATATGGCGTCTTCCCGTCGAGACTTCGGGTTGGAGACCGATTGAGGAGATAGACGGCCATCATTACCGCCTCTCCCCAAAATCTCCCAGACATCCCGGCCGTCACCAGAAATGACCTTGCTGTCCCGACGATGGTCTAATTTTGGCGCTCCACCACTCCGTTCTGTTAGGGGGAGTACGGCGTCGTTAGGTGTTGTTGTATGCCGAACTCGTTGCAGTACTTACTGAAACTTGCCGAGGTGAATTCTCCACCTCGGTCTGTGCACAGCACTCGCATCTTCTTCTCACATTCGGCCTCCGCCTCACTTTTCGTTTGCAGCAGGGTCAGCCACATGAAGCGACTTTTGTCATCGACTAACAGGAGGAAGAGACTCTTACCGCCTGGGGTCGCCGGCTTGATGGGCCCGCAAATATCGCTGTGTACAAGCTCCAACAGCTCATTGGCGCCGTAGGATGTCTGAGACGAAAAGGGTGTGCGCCTCTATTTGTCGATGAGGCACCCATCGCACAGCTTGTTCATGCCTTTGATT
>NW_019648189.1:0-758 GCF_002806865.2 Cucurbita pepo subsp. pepo
AGCCACCCATGAAAGACCCAAAGGATAGAAAGGAAAAAAATGAAAGGCTTAAGCAAGAACAAAGGACTTAGTCAAGTCACTCGTGTACCCTAACAAGTAATTTCAAGGAGTTAAAAGGCCTTTTGAAAAGGATTGGAAAGGAAAAAGTAAATCAAAAGGGCAAAAAACTCATTTTATCAATTATCAAGAATCTTTCCCAATTTGTAATTCCTTATCTAGAAGGAATCTCAAGATTCAGAAAAAGGGAAAATGATAAAAGAGCGATAAGAAATTTGTAGAAATATTATGGATTTTTGGAGAAAAATAATAATAAAATATTCGAAAAGTAGCAAATTACCAAAATACCCTTGGAAGACTGGATAATTACAGAAATGTCACTCTAATTCGAATCAGAGCATCTACCGTGACCATCCGGGAAAAATCTTTCGAACTCAAATTTTAACCGTCGGATCTCCTCCAAAATTTGATATGAACTAGAATGAACACGCACGGATCATCACATCCAACGACTAGTATTCAAAGCCAAGGTCGGCAAGGCTATGATCAAAGTTGATATCTCCAAAAAATTATCGAGAAAGTTTGAACTCTAAATAACGAAGATTCTGGAGATCTCAATGTCGGTTTAAGCTCCTCCTATANAAAGTTGATATCTCCAAAAAATTATCGAGAAAGTTTGAACTCTAAATAACGAAGATTCTGGAGATCTCAATGTCGGTTTAAGCTCCTCCTATAAGGTCGGAAGTAGGAGCAACAATACG
>NW_019648189.1:2772-3320 GCF_002806865.2 Cucurbita pepo subsp. pepo
AAAACTTAACATGAAAACTATATTATTTCAATATTCACTCGAGAAACATGGGGTAAAAACTATATTATTTCAAATCCTCCATTATTGCTTCTACTTTGCGTGAAAATGCTTCCACTTAATCATGTTACTAACTAGATTGTTTGGTTCGGTTCAATTCTTGGGTCCACTAGATTGAATCGACCTAGCTCAATTAAACTCTTGATAATATAAAAATCATAAGTTTCTTAAATTACGTTAACTTAAAAGTTGAATTTCAAATGAGTGATTTGATATATAACAGAGGACAAAATATTTATTTGTTTCAAATATCTTAGGTTGACCAGTTTATGGTATGTATATAGTAGCGACCTTAAATTAAGTAGAAAATTTCAGGTCGTTACAGTTGGTATCAGAGCCAAGTTATAGATCTTGTAGACTAGCCTACGATGTAGGCTTGGCATGTTCCATGGTCCCATCGTTGATGCCCCGTCTCCGTCAGGTATGTCTTGCTTAAGATAAAAGAAAAACTGAAATGTCGTTGATTGTGTATGTTGTTATTGCTTGGTCAT
>NW_019648190.1:0-1325 GCF_002806865.2 Cucurbita pepo subsp. pepo
AAAAAACACAAGAAAAAGAAACTGGAACAATAAATTAAAAAGAACCCAAAACAAAAACCGCGGAATATTCCTCAAGAAAACGAGGAACAGCCGAATTTCGTCCCCAAAAAATCACAGGGAAATTGTTCGATGAGGCAATTTACATTGGCTGGAAGAAGAAGAAGAAGAAGAAGAAGAATGTCCCAAAATTAAAACCCAAATCGAGAATTTTCCTTTTCCTGTTCCCTTTTGGACTTTCCGGTTTAGTTAATTGTCTCATGCATCATCCTCATCATAGAAGCGATATTCAAATTGTTACAGAGCTCCGCCATGAAAACGAAACCCAAAGCTTCTGAACCGAAACGACGGCCGGAAATTGATCTGAGAAAGAATGGAGGGAATGTGAAAAGAGAATATTGAAGCGTGTTGGGTTGAAATTTGTTCCTATATCCAGATAGGATTTTTCTTCCCCCTCACAGCTCTGACCGTCCCAATTCCTTCCCCACTCGCATTCATTGGCGCGTGGTACAAAAAAATAATCTCACATTAATGGCCCAAATCCAGGCCCATTTATTCTACTAATTTTGGAATTAAACCCCTCACCTTTCCCCTTTTTACCAAATTTATAATTTCCCCTTCATTTCATTTCATTTTCCCTAAATCCTTTTTAATTATAATCTAATTCTATTTAATTACTAAACATAGATTAATCTAAATACCATAATCCTAACAAATTGCCCCTCCAAATATTTAATTTGGGTTGTAATATAATTTTAAATTTAATCATTTTAATTTTTATTATATTACTGGATAGGCCTGTATCTAATTTAAGGTTGTCTCTTGACCTACGTTATAGATACTCACTACACGATCAAATTATTTATTATTAGAGCGTTTTGGAAGAGAGTCTTGTGTGTCTTCTCCCGAGATACAAACAAAAGAAAAAGGTTGAAAAATTAAAGTAACGTTCAAAAGGTTGACTCGTTGAAATATATGACGGTAAGAAATTGGTTTGAAGGTTCACATTTGGAAAGGCAAATGGGGGCATACATAAAAATAAATTAATAGGGTTGAATTATTAGAGTGGAGACGATTGAGATATGGATATGGGCATTTAAAGAGGTTAAAGCAAGTGATGGAGTGAGGGGTGGTGATGCTGATTAGTGGGGGCCGGGATTGCAGGGCTGCCCTCCGCTGTGGCCCTCTATGCCTCTCAGAATTGGGAGTTCGGTGCTAGACATACCTCCCACCCAAAGCGCCCACCGAGCCACTTACTTTCCCATGTATATATATATATATATATATATATATATATATATATATATATATATATATATATATGAGAG
>NW_019648190.1:1703-3319 GCF_002806865.2 Cucurbita pepo subsp. pepo
TATATATATATATATATATATATATATATATATATATATATATATATATATATATGAGAGACCTTAAATCGGTTGGAAAGAAGTATTAAACATTCGTTGCAACAGTATGGAAATCTATTATTACTCGGTGTATTTTAAAATTGTGAGATTGATGGCGATATGTAACGAGTTAAAGTAGACAATATCTATTACCGGTGGGCTTGGACCGTTACAGTTGGTATTAGAGCTAGATACTAATATTAGAGTTAGACGTTATACGGTGTGCCAGTGAGAACGTTAGACCTCTAAGAGAGTGGATTGTAGTGAGAACGTTAGACCTCTAAGAGAGTGGATTGTGTGATCTGTAAGTGAGTAGATTGTGCGATTTCATTTTAGTTAGAGAGGGGAATGCAAAGAATTCCCAAGTTTGATTAGTTATAAAACTATTATAAAAATAAAATCTAAGAAGAAATAAGAACTTTAATATTGGTATTTGCACGATAACATATGGGCCGTCACAAAGCCCATTTTCATTTTCCACGTGTTGGATTATTAAAGGATAAGAAGCACAAGAGCGTAAAGGAAGACGGGAGGAGAACGAATTATGAAAAACAAAAATAGATGGCCCATGCAGGTTTCGAACCTGCGACCTTCGCGTTATTAGCACGACGCTCTAACCAACTGAGCTAATAGGCCACACGTTATCCCTACATAAATAATATTATAAGTCTCATAAATAAAACACTTTTAACAGCATAATTATTGTTAATCAGTATGTCTTAGTTTCCTAACTTCCATTTAATCCCATAAAAATTTGAATTTTCAACCATATCAGCTACCTGTTCCAATTTTGATAATTAGTTGAGAAAAAAACACGTATCTGATACTTGGGTTCTCCCAATAACTTAAAGTGGAGATAGGGCTCGATAAAAACGTAGATAGGTATGCCTTATCCTCCATTAGATTATGGGTTCGGTCTATAGGGATCCTCCGCCTTAACAGGAACATTTAGTAGAGGGATGGAACTTATTTTTATTGTTTTTTTTTTTTTATTTCGTCATATATTTAGTTGTCTTTAGTTATATGGTCACGTTGAACTATGTTAGGGGTTACAATTCTTGTTTGTTGTGTTGATAAAGATTTTTATTTTATTTTATTATGATTACAGCTTAATTGTATGATTATAGATTAATTTGTATATGATCACGAATTTTTAATATATTTTATCTAAAAATTTTTCGAATAATTATAAATTATAGATAAATTAATTTTTTTTAAGAATCCAACGAAGACTGAATTGGGTTGCTTCTCCAAAAGTTCTAAAAATCTCAAACAATTATCTTGTTGTCGAAATTTACCTTCATGCTACCTTAATTACCGTAATTGATATCTTAACCACCATAACAATAGTTTAAGATAGAAATCATGTTTTAAATTAAATCGAAATGAATTTAAAATAAGTTTTATTGGTTATGAAATTATTATAAATAAAATCTAAGAAGAAATAAGAACGTTAATATTCGCAACATATGGGCCGTAACGGCCCAAAGCCCATTTTCATTTTCCTCGTGTTACGTTACTATAGGATAAGAAGCACAGGGGTGGACGGGAGGAGAACGAACTATTTAAAAAAAAAA
>NW_019648191.1:0-945 GCF_002806865.2 Cucurbita pepo subsp. pepo
GGGAGTCATCAAAGAAAGGAGGAATGGGCAGACACACACTGGTTGGTTCGATAAGACAAGGAAGGAAAAACAACCACCGCTTGGCGACCCGCACTGACAAACATCGATGCAAAGACAAAGTATTACCTTACCAATTCCTTTGAAGCTACTATCACTACCGAACGAAGCAGGCTTGCTACGGAACCCTTGCAGTAAAGAAAAGCAAAGAAAGAGAAGAAAGAAGAATAAGAAATAGTCAAAGCAAAGAAAGAAAAGAGATTTACCTACTGAAAGAAGAATCGGCCTACCCTGTAAACTCTCTCTCATATGGGTTCTGGGAGAATGAATCTTCAGTCTTTGTTTACAGTTCAAGAAGGGGGAGAGGATCAAAAGCTGGGGAACTTTCATCTTGAGTTTACGCTTTCCCGAAGAGCTACTGAACCTATTTACCTCCTGAAAGAAGGAAACAAACTGACAGAGCTTTACCTTGTCTTTGAATAAAGAAGTAATAGTCAGCCTGAGGGGAAGGAGCTTGGTGCGCTCAGGGAAGGTAATAGATAGAGTCGAGTATAAGGTTTTGGTTTCTTCTCTTCTCTTTTCTTACTGTTCAATCCGGTTCAGGAAGAAGACGCTTTACCCCTTGTTTAAAGTTCAACCCTAGTTCAAGAAGAATAGGACGGAAGATGCAGCCAATAAATAGCCTGATTTTCTTACTATTACATATTCCTGTAACAGCTATAAGCTATACTATATAAAACGCTGATTTTACTGGGTTTGAGGGTGAAGGAGAAAGAGAAGTTCAATCAGGTTACGGGGAAGGAGAAAGATCAGAGCTAACTAAGATTACCAGTGAAAGAAAAGAGACCAATAGAATGAATAGGTTAAAGAAAGAAGGAAGAAGACGCTTTACCCAACCCTTGTGAAAAGATCACAATCAGCCGAGGGGCAGGGTCGAAGACATGAAAC
>NW_019648191.1:3064-3317 GCF_002806865.2 Cucurbita pepo subsp. pepo
AGTTATATGGGGATAGAATTTCTTTTCTTTCAGCAGCTTTCCTTAGGGAAAAAGCTATTACGAACTTTGACAGTTATATGGGATAGAATCAATTTGATTGAAGCAGCTTTCCTTAGGGAAAAACCTCTTACGAAACTTGACAGTTATATGGAGCATCAAAAGAATTAATAGAAGCAGCTGCTGTTAGTTCAAAACCTCTTACGAAACTTGATAGTGGTAAAGCATCCACTCTAGAATAAAAGGTCCTTACAGT
>NW_019648192.1:0-3317 GCF_002806865.2 Cucurbita pepo subsp. pepo
GGCTTCTCCTTCTGTAAAGTCTCATTCATCTTGTCTTGCTTTCTCGTCAAGTTAGTAGCTTTACCTTCCCGTAATTCATCTTCTTCTTTCTCTTGCTTTCTATAGAGGTTAAGGTTAGTAGCTTGCTTGACCTTCCCGTAATTCATACATATCTTGTTGTCTTTCTTTACTCGAGATTAGAGGTTAGCTTGAGTTTCCATTGNAACTTGACCCTCTTTTCGTTGTTCTTGTCTTTCTCTTCGTCAGGTGAGTAGCTTGAGCTTCTTTCCATTGTTCTTTCTTGTCTTTCTCTTCGTCAAATTAGTAGCTTGACTGACTGAGCTTCTTGTAATGTAAATCTTGTTCTTCTTGGCTGATTAGATTAGTAGCTTGACTGACCTGTATGTGGTAATTTGATTTCTTGTAGTTGTAGTTGTTCGTCGGATTAGATTAGTAGCTTGAGACAGACCTTCTTTCGTGTAATTCATCTTGTCTTCTTGTTCTTGTCTTGCTTTCTTTCTCCTCAGGTTAATGAGCAGCTGCTTCTTGACTGACCTTCTTGTAATTCATCTTGTTGTTCTTGTCTTTCTTTCAATAGAGGTTAGTAGCTTGACCTTCCCTCCCGTAATTCATCTCATCTTTCTTCTTCTCTTTCTCCTTCGGTTAGAGGATTGAAGATAAATAGGTTCTCGTCAGGGAATAGAATATCGCTTGTAGGCAGTAGAGCTTAATGAGTAGGGAATAGGCAGTTGGAAGTGTAATGTAAGTAGAGAGAAGTAGGAGAGTAGGTAGGAAGTTCAAGTATAGAGTACGGAGTAGGTAAAAGTAGGTAGGGAGTTGGAAGTCTAAGTATAGAGTTGTAAGTGAAAGTAGAGTAGGCAGTAGTAAGTTCAAGTAGAGAGGGAGTTGTAAGTTCAAGTAGAGAGTAGAGAATGGTTTCAGGTTACGGGGAAGTAGCTAGCTAGCTTGAGGTTGAGTCTTTCCTTCCTTAAATCCTACTATCCTACTTCAGTCTTGACTTTCTTTTCTCTTTCTCATTTGCTGAGTTCAGACTTTCAACACTTGCGCTAAGGTAAATCAGGGAAGTATAGTTATTGAGTGAAGTAGAATGAATCGGCTTTCCTTTCAACACTTCCTCCCCTCAAACACTGGAAAGGTAAAGAAAGCAGAGGATAGGGCAAGGAGCAAAGCAATTAATATCTTACCGACAGTAAAGGGAAAGGAGAGAGAAAAGTCATAGTTGGATACGAGGAGCCAAGCAGCGAGACGAGAATAGCTCAGAGGGGTGAAGAAGAGCGACAAAGGAAGGAGAGGGTCAGGATCAAGAATCAATCAATCAATAGGTTCAGTAGTTCACGATCATTAATAAGAAGGAGTCTTTGTTTACAGTTCAGGGAAGAAGACATGAAACAGAGAGAGTTTAAGAGCGGCTAAGACATGAAACGGAGAGAGTTGTGGCTAAGACATGAAACAGACAGAGAGAGTTTACGAGCGGCTAAGACATGAAACAGACGAGAAGATCAGAAGGGCTGGCAATTCCATTATGAGACCGGGAGTCAACTCTCATTCATAAGTAGGAAGGCAAGACTCCTGGTCCGGTTCAGAGGTTGATTCTTCTTTTCTTCTTTTCGAAAGGTAAACTCTAACTCTAAGCTTTCTTTCCTTTGATTTGAGAAAGGTAAACTCTAACTCTAAGCTTTTTTCTTTCCTTTTCTTCTTTCACTGTACAAGGATAGGATAGTCTCAAACAAAGGGTTGGTTTCGCTTTCTTCTTCTTCTTTTCTACTAAAGGTAAGGCGGGGAAGGAGCTTTGCTTAATCTCATTTACTCGCGTAAAGGACTGATTCCTCTTCTCTTCTTTACCATTCTCCTCAGGTTCTTCTGCAGGCAGGTTCTGATTCTAGCTTTTGACTTACCTAGTTCAACCAACCCACCTCAAGAATCCGTACAAAGAAGGGGGGCAGGCAGCAGTTAGTTAGTTATTTCTCTTTAGGTTATCTTTATAGTTATTATCTCTAGTTATCTCTCTTATCTCTCTCTTTCTTGAAGACAGAAAGAGGTTATCCTTCTTATTACAATACATTCTTTAACTTAAGGATAAGGCTTCTTTACTGACTCTGTCCTGACTGTTCTCTCTCAGGCAAGAAGCAGGCAAGCAAGCAAGTTCCTTCCAACACACCAAGCAAGAAAGCGAAAACTATATAATAGTAATAGTAGTCCTGCCTGTCCCGTAAACTCTGACGAATAAGGAGTTGTTGAGTCGAGACTGACTGTTCACTCGTCTTAATCTTTAGGTCAGTGAGTTGACGCCTGCCTATTCCGTTCCAACCAAGCAAGCAAGCAGTTCATTCAAGCCAGCCTAGCCCGTTCCTTCCAACCAAGCAGTGAAAGCCAGCCTATTCCGTTCCTTCCAACCAAGCAAGCAGTGAAAGCCAGCCTAGCCCCTAAACTCTCTTCTTTGCTTCGTCTTTACTTGAGTCGGGAAGGGAATCCGTACTACTAGGGGGCAGGCAGCAGTTAGTTATTTATCTTTCTTTCGACAGGGAAGGCTTGACTCTTTCTTGACAATCAATTCATTCTCTAATTACGCTTCACTCTCCCTTCTTTCTTTGACTGTAAACTCAGACAGACAAGGTTCAGGCAGGGGAAGGAACAGTTAAGCCAGCCAGAGCAGTTAAGACAAGACGGAGCAGCCAGAGCAGTTAAGCAAGCCGGAACAGAGCTGTTAAGCCAGAGCAGGTAAGTTTGAGTAGTTAAGCCAGAGCTGTTAAGCCAGAGCAGGTAAGTTTAATTGATTGATTCGAAACACTATGAAGCAGACTGTAAAGAAAGGTTAGCTTGACTTACCTCCTTAAGGGAATATCGTCAAAGAAAAGGGCGGGCGCAGGTTCAGTCTTGAAAAGCAGCTAACTCCGGAATTTCTTCTTTCACACAGTAAAGGATCTAATTTCTCTTTAGTAGAGTCTTACTCAGAGGGAATAAATAGCAACAGCGTATAGGGGGAAAGAAAGGAGTTTGGTTGACATAATTTAATGATCAGTTTACCTAGGGAAAGAAGAAATAGCTTCGGAGAAAGAATCACAATACAATCAGTAGTTCGGCAGAAGGAATAAGGAGTTTACCTGATTTACTGTGATAGAATAGAATAGAATAACTCACACAATCACAAGAATTAAGTAAGGAGAAAGATCAGAGACAGAGCTAAGATTCCCCAGCCAGTTGACAGTTCCGGAAAGAATAGAGAACAATAGTTCAACCCGAGCAAGCGGGCACAAACACCTTTGACCTCGGGGAGTTAGTTCCGGAAGTAGTGATTGGATTGAGAGTAGTGATTGGAT
>NW_019648193.1:0-1770 GCF_002806865.2 Cucurbita pepo subsp. pepo
AAAAAAAAAAGAACTCAACAATAGCAAAGACAAATACAGTTCAATTTCAGGAAGAATAATTATGAAAATATGATTTCACATCCAAAGGGGAAGCCCCTGCACAAAGTAAGGAGTTGCAACTAACTTTTCGAATGGACATAGAAAAAGTGTAATTAGAAAAAGAGAAGGGTGAAGATCTTGAAAAGAAGGATATAAATATTATAACATCAAAAGCCACAGGTGATTCAAAACATAACTACAAATTGTACCAAAGTTTCTGACAAATGTTGAATGTCACTTGAATCAGTCGATTATTGAGAACTAACTACTCATTGATGAGCACTTGAATCAGTCACCAAGGATTCAGAATAATCAATAAAACTCTCCTATCAATCCAAAAATTAATAGTTACCAATCAGAAGCCGTTTTTGCCCCTTGTTTTCAGAAGATGAGCACTAGCATCATGAATATAAATCCATAAAGCTTATACCGATTTATTTAATAAAGAAACGAAGTCTAAATATGTAAGAGATCGAAATCAATTGATTTCACCAACAACCATCTCCTTTCATTTTCTCCTCGCATTGATGAGAAAATGAAGGAAGGGATTCGACTTAAGTTAAATGTCTTAATTTGGTGAAAGGAAGACTACCTCTATATATGAGGTAATCTTTGTCTTATTAGAGCCACCAGGTTCCCTCAAGGTAGTAATTGCCTCAATTATGAGATTGTCTAACCTGTAAAATAAATTTAAAAAAAAAAAACAAACAAATTAAACCTCTGTTGGCTACCAAATGTATATCACAACAATGCATGTTTCAGATGCTTAAATATATATATTCCACCTTTATCAAAATGAATAGTTGCATTTCCTACCAGGAAATCATTGGTTTTCTTGTCTATGTTCTAGGTTTTGGCTACTTTGAACTAAAATGTTATGGAATTTGACCTTTTTTCCCACCTATGACAATCATATCTTGCATCTCTTTCTGTTCTTTCTGCTTCCGTTTCTTCTTCTTCATCATCATCTTCTTCTTCTTCCTCCTCTTCTTCTTTTCTGTTCAAAAGTGGGCATAAGATACATTTATTCAGAATACAAAAGAAATAAACGCGCCAGGAAAATTAGATTGCTTCTTGCAGCTAGCAGCCATAGATCTTTTGTTTTTTTTTTTAAATTCCATTTCACACTTAAAAAAACCATGACAGAGACCGGGGACAGTTTCGTGATAATGATTCAAAACTAGAGCCAATTTGAAAAACCCATAATATTCTAGAGGTAAAAACGTGATGAAGTCCCTAAAGCTTAAATAACCCAGTAATTTGAAAATGATAAAAATGTGATTAGAAAATCTAATTGAACGGCTAAAAAACATGCTCAACGTTTTTTCCTGGAAAACAAGGGAGAAGATAAATCTCTCGTATTTTGTTATTTTACCATTTAAAAGAAACAAGCGATTGCCAAATAAAGTGTAAAAGCAATAACATTGATCAACCTTTTTGAGTGCAGCTTAACTTAAACAATCTACAATTTTCTGTTTAGAAATTTTGGTCTCTCATGATATGTTCCACAGGCCTTTCATTGTGAAATGAGAGGAATAGGAGGCAGTTTCACAATGTTGAAAGTGAAACCTGTAGATCTACATTTATTGACATTCATCCCTTCAAAATGAGCTCTCCCTAATTACTATCTTGCTACAGTTCATGCCAATTTGAAATCCATTTTGCAACCCTTGGCCTTGAGGCTATTGATTGGGTGGTATTTTATCCCATTCCTCTAGTGTTACATCTCTA
>NW_019648193.1:2831-3316 GCF_002806865.2 Cucurbita pepo subsp. pepo
AAAAAAAAAAAAAAAAAAAAAAAAAAAAAAAAAAAAAAAAAAAAAAAAAAAAGGAAAGAAGAGTGATGAAAGATTTGACCAACCTTACATTAGATCGCTTTGGACCAGCTATCAGCTTGATATCCGAGGAAAGAGAAACAGATTTAGCTTCTGGCAATTCGTCTTCACTTTGGACAGCAACACTTCGAGCCAAAATGTTCTCATCTTTTTTAGGAGCATGTAATCTCTTAAGAGCCAACCTGGCCTTCTCTCGGGATCCCCAACCATTAGCCATCACACTCATATTCCTCCACTTGTCCTTTATAAAATATTAACGACATGAATCAATCTATCTTTCAAGATAAATTGCTTGGCAAAACAATTCCTCTTCCAACGAATATGAAGAACTACCAAAAGTTCACATAAAAGAGTTGTGAAATAGTGAGCTAAAGACTACTAAAACATCATTATTTACCTTGAGATCAACATTTGAACGAAGATACAGT
>NW_019648194.1:0-3315 GCF_002806865.2 Cucurbita pepo subsp. pepo
TTATCACAATGTCGTCTCTTGCAAAACCTGCAACAGGAAAATGAGAGAAATGAGAGAGAGAGAGAAAGAGAAACAATGGATGGATGGATGGATGGACGGACCTGGGAGTTTGGCAGTGAGAAGGAACATGGAATTGGTTTCATCAGAGAAGAAAGAATGAGTGGAAGTGGTCTTGAGCAAGTGAAGCTCAAAGGTTGAGGAAGGATCATCCTCTCTGGTAGGGCTGATCTTAAGTTCAAAATGTGAGGAATCATCCATTTTGTTGATGAAAAATGGATGATTTAGAGGGAGTTTTATAAGAAGGAAGAGAGTAGGGGCAGCAAGCAAAGGTGGGGTTTAGGTGAATATAATAAGTGACTAAACAAACTAATAAGTGGTTGCTTCATCCATTCATTCACATGGATTTTGCATACAACACTTATTCCTTACTTTTGAAGATAGGTTTGAAGGAGACAATGGTTACCTTTGCCTTAGCGGGAAGCTACAGCTCCATCACCATTGATGATGAGCTTAATCATTCCCCCCTTTTTCTCTCTTTCTCATCTTTTTTTATTTGATTTGATATGAAGGTAGATAGTTTGGGTGTTTGGGCTCAAGCCATAGATATTATTGACTCAAATATTTGATAAAAGAAATTCCAATAAAACCGTAGTCAATATCACTTGAGGAAAAAAGTATGACCCAACTTACCATGGGGAATGACAAAGGCAAAATACAAGATTGAGTTAGTGAAAAGTGTAAAATTTGAGAAACACAAAGACACCGATCTAGTCTGACCCCTAGCCTCGTATTTTGTGCACACCCTCGCCTTGATTGCTCTATGTAATCCTTATTTGAAAAGAATTAAAGTAGCATGAATAGGTATAAAAATGTGAATAAGTGCTTACTTTTAGTTCTTAATTTGTTCTTAAGTATCATGTCATAGGTCCATTTATTCATTTGTTCGGTGTCTTGTTCATACTTGGGAGTTCATTTCTAAGCTACAAGCTTTTTTAGGCTATACCTTAGGTTTACGTGGTCATACTCTTTGTAAGACATTTTGTAGAAACTATTAGTGATTAAAATCTTGGTAGGTGGCTACTGCTTTATTGTGATTTAGATTTCTTGGAATGAAAACTTTTGTAGGGTGGAGGGGTATTGATAGTAGAGACTAGACAATTTATTCATGAAACATCTAATAATTTATTCCAGAAATGTCTGTATCTTTTTATAAAAAAAGTTAAGTATCTTTATTTCTAAGATACCTTAATAATTTTTCTAAAATATATAGGTATAAATATCTAAATCATTTTCCTAAAATATGTATACAACGGGCTCATGTAGTTATTGGGTTTGACCCTATTAAGCTAGTGGTTATATTTTAACACTCCCCTTCTGTAGAAGTTCTCATTCGTTGTACCATGTCGAAAACTCTCATGCTTATCAGTATTTAGCCCTTTTGTAAACAAGTCTGCCGCTTGATCATTTTGCTTGATCTATTGCATCTCGATTTCTTCCTTTAGGACTTTTTCTCTAATGAAATGGTAGTGCACCTCCACATGCTTTGTTCTAGCATGAAACATCGATTTTTCTACTAGACGAATTGCAGATTGGTTTGTTGCAATGAAATGGTATTGGATAGTTAATTTTCTGATACAAATCTTCATTAAGAGTTTTAGTCATGTACTTTCTTGAGCTGCTTCAGTCGTTGCTTTGTACTCTGCTTCTGTAGTTGACAATGATACTGTTGGTTGTCTTTTGCTACACTAAGAAATTGTTCTCGAATCGAGCTTGAACACATACCTAGTGATTGATCTTCGGGTATCGTGTTCTCCTACATAGTCAACATCACAGTATCCAGCTAGCTTGTAGTCTTCACTTCTTTTGTACAAAAGACCATAATCGATTGTACTTTTGACATATCGCAAGATCTGTCGAGCTGCATCCAAATGTCTTCAACTCCATTTTCAAATTCATTTGGTTGGTTCATGTAGATCTCCCGATCCAACTCTCCATGCAAGAAAACATTCTTCATATCCATCTGCCATAATTTTCAATTTTATTTGCCACAAATATTAGAGGAACCTGTACGACAGTGATCTTCACTACTGGTCTAAATGTTTAATCATAGTCTAGTCCATATTGTTGAGAGAACCTTGAAGCTATAGTCCGAGCCTTGTATCTCTCCATTGATCTATCCAAGAGACACATTATTTTGTAAACTCACTTGCAAGAAATGCGTTTGATATCTCTCGGTCTTGACACTAGTTCCCAAGTTTGGTTTTGCTCCAAGGCTATAATTTCTTCCTCCATTGCCTGCTGTCAAGCCGTATTTTGTGATACTTCTTTATATGTTTTTGGCTCTTCAACTTCGTCTTCTATAATAGTTGTATTGACATACTTTGGATTTGGCTTTTAGATTCTTTATAGTTGTCTAAGATGTTGAGGTGCCTTTTCATTTTCACCGAGTTCACTTGATTGAGTCACTTCTTTCTCTCCAACGTTAGTGTCACTTGGCTCTCCAGACACATCAGCACTTAGCACATGTGTAAAGTTTGCTCCCCGTCTTCTGTGGGAGAATTTCTTTAATGTTGTCCAATTCTGGTAATACTTCTTCTCTAAGGGCCACCCTTCTCCCATTGCACCACTCTGATCGTCAATCATGTGGTTTGAGTATCCTGAATCAATGATTCAGTCATCATTGTAATGGATATGCTCTCTCATCATCACCATGAGTGCTAGCTCGTTTTTTTCTATGGCACATATTGCCTCTGCATCCCATTCATCNTTCTATGGCACATATTGCCTCTGCATCCCATTCATCCTCCTCCTTTTTAGAGATTTCCACATTGCTTTCAATAGAATTTTTCTTGGACCAACAATCCCAACATGTGACCCTCTTCCCGCAATTATAGTAAATACCTTCAAATCTCTTCCCTTGAAAACTCTTGTTGTCGTTCTTTTGAGCTCTCCAAGGTTGTGCAATTCCTTGATAACTTCTTTCTTTGTCACAATTTTGGTATTCGTGTGGCTTAATGTTGCTCTGACTTTTACTTGTGTAGAACACTTCTTCTTCACTCTTCGATGTGAGGCCTCCCATTTGCTTAGCTATGGCTTCTTAGCTGACTAGCAAATTTTCAAACTCTATAAGTGATGGTTGAGTGGGTTGTTCTTGTACAACAATTACGAAACTTCTATATCTTGGTCGCAATTCGTGGATAGTGATTTTCTTCATTCAAGCTTCTCCAATGACGGACTTTCGGTCTAGTTTAGTGATTTTCCAGCAGATCGACTAGACTTTGTGGAAGTGCTGAGCAATCGTCATGTCACGTTGTG
>NW_019648195.1:0-551 GCF_002806865.2 Cucurbita pepo subsp. pepo
GTTCAAGAACCTGGTTTGACACACACATAGGCTTTGGGCCAAGTGTTNTTTAATCCATTCTTGAAGAATTTGTGCAAGAACCAAGGTAAGAAGGTGAAGTTAGATAGGTTGTAGCTCGCCCTAAGAATTTGTTCAAGAACCTGGTTTGACACACACATAGGCTTTGGGCCAAGTGTTGGGGCGCTTGTCCTTCGAGACATGCTTTGTGTTCGATGAACACAACTCTCCACAATGATACGATATTGTCCACTTTGAGTATAAGCTCTAATGGTTTTTCTTTGGGCTTCCCCAAAATGCCTCAAACCAATGGGGATAGTATTCATTGATTACAAACGCATGATCATTCCCTAAATTAGCCAATGTGGGACTTTTATCCAACACCTCCCCTCGAACAAAGTACGTCTCCCCTTAATCGAACCTCGACTCCTTTTTCTTTTGGAGTCATTTGTTCGACATTTGAGGATTCTATTGACATATCTAAGTTTAAGGCATGACTCTGATACTATGTTAGAATGAACACGACTCTCCAGAATGGTATGATATTTGTAACA
>NW_019648195.1:2747-3314 GCF_002806865.2 Cucurbita pepo subsp. pepo
TTTTAAGATAAAGGTTATGTTTTATGGAATTTAAATGAAGTCTTCCGCATTCAATGTTTATGGTATGTATACAGTAGCGACCTTAAATTAAGTAGAAAATTTCGGGTCGTTACAGTCCACTTTGAGCATAAGCTCTCATGGTTTTACTTTGGACTTTCCCAAAAGGCCTCAAACCAATGGAAATAGTATTCCTTGATAATAAACTCATGATCACTTCCTAAATTAGGGGACGTGGGACTTTCATCCAACACTTTGCACCTATAAGACTCATTGCTTCACTATGGATGTTCAATATATAATATGACTGGATTTGTTCTGCCATATACTTGGAGATTACTANTAGGGGACGTGAGACTTTCATCCAACACTTTGCACCTATAAGACTCGTTGCTTCACTATGGATGTTCAATATATAATATGACTGGATTTGTTCTGCCATATACTTGGAGATTACTAGATATATAGTATGCATACACATAATAATCCTATGCCACATAGCATTAAGCTCTAAGAACCACTGTCGAAGGGGCAACCAATGTCAATGTCGACGAGGAAATTAGAGAATCT
>NW_019648196.1:0-1550 GCF_002806865.2 Cucurbita pepo subsp. pepo
TCTCATTAATCATTCAATCAATCCCTCTTTCACTAACAATTTCGATCTGAAGTTACTAATAGTTACTGACGTGACATTACTAATTAATATGATTTACTGAAATTAGTATAAATAAATTGACATCTAATTTCTAACTCAAGCCTAAACAATAGTCGATTGTACAAAAGACCATAGTCGATTGTACCTTTGACCTATCTGAAAATCCGTCGAGCTGCATCCAAATGGGGTTCTTTGTTCTTCGCACGTACCGACTCATAACCCCAACTGCATAAGAAATATCAGGCCGAGTTAAAGTTAGGCAGATAAGACTACCTACTAGTTGTCGGTATGTCGTTTCATCATTCAACTTTTTTTCTTCATGTTCACAAATCTTGGCATTTGTCTCCGTCGATGCTTGCACTCTAACATGTTGAACTTCTGAAGCATATCTCTTGTATACTTTTGTTGGCAGACAAACAATCCTTCATCTATGCGATCAACTTCTACGTCTTGGCACTAATTCCCAAGTTTGATTATGCTCTAGGGCTATAATTTCTTCCTCCATCGCTTTCTGCCAAACCGAGTTTTGTGATGCCTCTTCATATGTCTCTAGTTCGTAAACTCTGTCTTCTACAATAGCTGCATTTGCATACTTAGGATTTGGCCTTCGGATTCTATTTGATCTCCTAAGTTGCTGACGTGTCGTTTCTTTTTTATCAGATTCGCTTGATTGAGTCACCTCTTGCTTTCCAATACCAATGTCACTTGGATCTTCAGGCGCATCAACCTTTTATTTAATTTGCGTATTTTGCTCCCCCATTATCTGTCGTCTTGACTTTGTGGAAGTAATGAGAAATCGTCATGTCATGTTGTGAAATTGAAAATAGCTCGTTCTCTAGAAGTTGTAGCCACGTATCGTTCTTCTTGGAGAACATCACCACGAACGTGTCCCATGCGTCTTTCGGTGTCTTGTCATCCCAAATATGTTCTAACATCTCTTCTTCGATTGTGGCCTTCAAGGCAAACATTGCTTTGCCTGCTTTGATTCTCCATTTGCGCAAGGCATCGTTGGAATCCTCTACTGCCGGCATAGTTTCACTTCCGCCAATGATCTCCCAAAGATCCTGTCTTTGTAAATAGGACATCATGCATGTTACCCACGTATTGTAGTAGTTGTTGTTGAGTTTTTTGATTCCTCCTACGATTTGGAAGTCACCCATCGTGTTGACAATACCTTAGTAATACCAAACAAGCATTTTCGACAAAAGGCTTGTAGAGTCACAGACTACTCACGACACAAAGAAACTCACTCACTAATAATCTCAAGAAATCGTTTCTGATGTGGATGATCAGACAAAGCTGCTGCAGCCACAAAGTATACTAAGAATTCCAAGAGATCAGACAAAACCTATACTAACCTCGCTCTGATACCAGATTATTGAACACAACTCTATGTGGGAAACACTCACACTCTTTATTAAGACCAATTGAGAAGAAAATACAAGACACTTTGTAGAATACTACTACTTTATATTGTTTCGGATTTCTTGGGATGAAAAACTAGGTAGGGT
>NW_019648196.1:2433-3313 GCF_002806865.2 Cucurbita pepo subsp. pepo
CTTCTAGTAATTCTGACAATAGCATCAATGCTGCAGGTTTGTTTCCAGTATCTGCAATATCTATTAACTCTACAAGTTCTAATCCATGGATTCTCGATACGGGAGCTATGGATACTACGAATCATATAGTATCCGAAGCTTCTATTATGAATGAACCAAATGTTGCCACCATATCTACAATAAATTTGCCTAATGGAGGGACAGCACATGTGTCACAATACTGGCAATGTTTCCTTTAATCCTCACCTTAAATTAAACAATGTTTTATGTGTGGCTTCATTCAATTTAAACCTAATGTCCATCAGCAAACTTACCAATGACATGAAATGTTATGTCACCTTCTATCCTGATTCTTGTGTTATGTAGGACTTGGCTACATTGATGATGATTGTCTCGGGTAAACAATTCGGAGGTCTCTGTCTATTTCTCCATCTCGAATCAAATCTTCAGCTCACCAAGTATCTCAGTCATCTAATTTGTGGCATTTACACCTAGGTCATCCTTCTTTTTCTTGTTTTAAATTTCTAGTTGAGCAATTGCATCTTAATAATGCTATTTTTTCTCATAACTGTAGTATTTGCCCATTAGCAAAACAAACTAGACTGTCTTTCCCAAGAAGCTCGATAACAACTCATTCTGCCTTTGATATGTTACATTGTGATGTTTGGGGACCACATAAATTTCTAACCCATTATGGTTTACGTTTTTTCTCACTATTGATGATGATTTTACTCGATGTACTTGGGTTTTTCTTATGCAACATAAATCAGAAGTACATCATTTGTTAATGAACTTTGTTAAATTCATTCAAACTCAAAGTACCCGAATGACCATAACACAAAATTCATTTCCATATTTCAAATAGTTATCAAATTGTTCC
>NW_019648197.1:0-3312 GCF_002806865.2 Cucurbita pepo subsp. pepo
TAATCTGAGGTTTTTGTTTTCTGGGTTTTGATGAACTTCAGAGAACTCTGGTGGGGTTCAAGTTTTTGAGGTCTCGGAGCCATGGAGGGCTGGAAGAAGCCTTGCGGAGCAGAACCCTGCTGGGAATTCGTCTCTGATTTTGGCTGAAGAGAGGACTCAGAGGAAAGACCCGCTGGATGATTTTAAACCCTATATGGGTGGATGGAATATCAGCAGCCAACATTACTGGGCTGTAAGTTCTTTCCCTGATTTCAATTTTGGGTTCTGTTTGTTGCAATGACTCTGTACTAATCTTCTTCTCTGTGTTCGGGTTGTCTTATATGAGTTGGGTTAGGAATCACGAATCTCTACACTGGTATGATATTGTCTACTTTGAACATAAGCTCTCGTAGCTTTGCTTTTGGTTTCCCCAAAAGGCCTCGTACCAGTGGAGATGTATCCCTTAGTTATAAACCCTCCCAACAATCCTCCCCTTGAACAAAGTACACCATAGAGCCTCTTTTGAGGCCTATGGAGCCCTCGAATAGCCTCCCCTTAATCGAGGTTCGACTCTTCTTTGGAGCCCTTGAACGAAGTACACCCTTTATTCGACACTTGAGTCACTTTTGACTACACTTTTGAAGGTCCCACCTTTTTTGTTGGACATTTGAGGATTCTATTTACATGACTAAGTTAAGAGCATGACTCTGATGCCATGTTAAGAAACACGGATCTTCACAATGGTATGATATTGTCCACTTTGAGCATAAGTTCTATGGCTGTACTTTTGGTTTCCTCAAAAGACCTCATACCAATCGAGACAGTATTTTTACTTATAAACCCATGATCTTTCTCTTAATTAGCTAACGTCGGACTCCCTCCCAACCATACTGAACATTATGATTGATTTGGTGGTTGTAAGAGAGTGACTTTGTAGTCCTTTTCATTCTTGTTTTCTTCTTTTTTGTGAACCGAAAGGCTTAAACACTGATGAGAACTAATATGAACTTTGGTTTGGGTCAGTTTGATTGTGAATTCTGGCTAAATATGAACTTGGGTTCCTGTTTTTAGGACCCATCTTCACTACTTGTTGTGTCCTTTGACAATATGTTAACCATGGTGCCTTCTGTCCTGTTCCAATCTGATGCAGTCTGTTGCACTTACTGCTGTTCCATTCTTTCTCATTGCTATTGCTTGGTTCGTGCTCTTCGGTATATGCTTGTTCATCACCTGTCTATGTCGTTGCTGTTGTCGGAGGGAGCCGTATGGCTATTCTCGAACGGCCTATGCCCTCTCCCTTGCTTTCCTCATATTCTTCACCATCGCAGCAATGTAAACATCCCTCTCCCTCCAAACTGCAGTATAAATCTTCTAATGTGGCTCAGAAGTTAATGTGAAGATATCTTTGTTTTTCTACTTTGAATCAGTGTAGGATGCATCGTGTTATATGTCGGTCAAGGGAAGTTTCATAGCCGTTCGTCGAGCACGCTGGACTATATAGTAGATCAGGCAGATGGAACTGCTAAAAACCTCAAGAATTTGTCAGTTTATCTTTCTTCAGCTAAGTCTATCGGAGTCGATTCGATATTTCTGTCTACCGACGTTAAGAAACAAATCGACGACATTGGCACGGAGATAAGTTCTGTTTCTTCCAATCTTACTGATGCAGCAGCTGATAACTCAGGCACCATACAGAGAGGCCTAGATGAAACGTTAGTAGATCCTCTTTTATCAAATTTCAGTGCTTTCTGTGACCCCGAGTAACACGTTTTCGTGTCGTATATTGCAGGCGACTTATCCTCGTTGTTATTGCTGCTGTTATGCTCTTGTTGGCATTTATTGGATTCTGTAAGTGTGTTTACTTTGTAAATGAATTATGAACTGACCATAATTGAATCTTTCTTAAATCGTTTCTGCTACCTGATCCAGTATGTTCCATCTTTGGATTGCAGTGTATCGTATACACGTAAGTATATCTACGGTTTCGTTTTCCTCGTACAAAACGTGTTTTTGATGTCATGTTGTAGACGATTGAACACTTTCTTATTCTCTGCAGCTTGGTAATATTTGGTTGGATTCTCGTTGCTGTCACGTTCATTTTATGTAGCGTGTTTCTTCTTCTTCACAAGTAAGGGTCTCGTTTCACCGATAAAGCATTTTATAACAAATTTTGTGAGATCCCACATCGGTTGGGGAAGAGAACGAAACATTCTTTATAAGGATGTGAAAAGCTCTCCCTAGCAGACGCGTTTTAGAAACCTTGAGGGGAAGCGTGAAAGGGAAAACCTAAAGAGGACAATATCTGCTAACGGTGGGCTTGGGCTGTTACAAATGGTATCAGAGCCAGACACCGGGCGATGTGCCAGCGAGGAGGCTAAGCCCTAAAGGGAGTGGACACGAGGCGGTGTGCCAGCGAGGACGCTAGGCCTCGAAGGGAGNGTTGGATTCTCGTTGCTGTCACGTTCATTTTGTGTAGCGTGTTTCTTCTTCTTCACAAGTAAGGGTCTCGTTTCACCGATAAAGCATTTTATAACAAATTTTGTGAGATCCCACATCGGTTGGGGAAGAGAACGAAACATTCTTTATAAGGATGTGAAAACCTCTCCCTAGCAGACGCGTTTTAAAAACCTTGAGGGGATGCCTGAAAAGGAAAGCCTAAAGAGGACAACATCTGCTAACGGTGGGTTTGGGCTGTTACAAATGGTATCAGAGCCAGACACTGGGCGGTGTGCCAGCGAGGAGGCTAAGCCCTAAAGGGGTGGACACGAGATGGTGTGCCAGCGAGGACGCTAGGCCTCGAAGGGAGGTGGATTGTGAGATCCCACATCGGTTGGGTAGGAGAACGAAGCATTCTTTATAAGGGTGTGGAAACCTCTCCCTAGGACGCTGGGCTCCGAAGGGGGGTGGATATTGAGACTCCACATCGGTTGGGGAGGAGAACGAAACATTCTTTATAAGGGTGTGGCTCTCCCTAGCAGATGCGTTTTAAAAACCTTGAGGGAAAGCCCAAAGAGGACAATATCTATAGCCATGAGCTTGAGCTATTACAAATGGTATCAGAGCCAAATACTAGGCAATGTGCTAGCAAGGAGGCTGAGCACCAAAGGGAGATGGACACAAGGCGGAGTGCTAGTGAGGACGCTGGGCCCTGATGGGGGTGGATTGTGAGATCCCACATTGGTTGAGGAGGAGAATGGAACATTCTTTATAAGAGTATGGAAACCTCTTCCTGAGTACAATATCTGCTAGCGGTGGGCTTGGGCTGTTACAAGTTTGATGCTTGAAACAGGCATCTCTTGTTCAAGAAGTGCTCTTGTTTTATTGAATATCATC
>NW_019648198.1:0-423 GCF_002806865.2 Cucurbita pepo subsp. pepo
TTCCCTTGCTTCTGTTTTTTTCTTCCTTTTTTAGGTAATAAAAGGCGAGAGTAAGTCGCATTTATAAATATGGCTCATTTAATGTATATTCCGCATTTCAAGGTATAGTAATGACCTCAGATTAAATAAGTAAAATATTAGGGTCGTTACAATGTAGAAGGATCTGAGATCTACAAATCTCGTGAAGGAATCACGTTAATCCGAGTTGTGTAGAAAGAAATACGAAAATGCAAAGAAAATAGAAAATAATCGGTTTTCTGAAAAATCGTAGAGATGAGATGAAGAAGACGAACGGCGGAGGGACGCGTGTCAGGAAAGGAGAGGGCCGCGCATCGCGGGAANCGAAAGGAGAGGGTCGCGCATCGCGGGAAAGATGGGACACGTGTCAGGCGCGGAATGGCGGGGGAAAATTTACGAAAAAAT
>NW_019648198.1:2834-3312 GCF_002806865.2 Cucurbita pepo subsp. pepo
AAGCATATCGATCCACAGACAATTCACACATATCAATATATATGACACGTGCAGAACCACAGGGCACGTGTCAACATAAAAAATAACCATGCCGATAGTAAGGTCACTTACCTGGATAGCTTTAGTCGTTGTCACAAATATATCTTTAATGAAAGTTCGATTCCGTCCTTTGAAATCCGAGTCAACCTATATGAGCTCATGACATCAGTTTCAAGTTTTATCTCTGTAAAATTATTACTCTAACTCTAATTTACATTGGTCATCTTAAAATTATGATCTTTTGGGTTGGACAAAATTTAAAGAAGCTCACTGCCCTCTGATGAAAATTCTGAATGTTTTCTGTTACACAAAATTGAAAGGAGCTCACTGCAGATATTTTCTATTATTGGTAAATACTGTTTAACAAATCTTTCCTTACTCTCCCTCCCTCNCAGATATTTTCTATTATTGGTAAATACTGTTTAACAAATCTTTCCTT
>NW_019648199.1:0-576 GCF_002806865.2 Cucurbita pepo subsp. pepo
CCCCTATCATTCCACTACCCATTCCAGGAGAAGCAAACGTTCAAGTTCCNCCATTCCAGGAGAAGCAAACGTTCAAGTTCCCTCAGCCGCCAATGCAGAAGTAGGTCTTCCTCGTTATCTCCTTTCCCCAAATCGTCAAGTTCTAGTCCTAGTCGTGCATCCACTGATCGGAATCATTCCATAGAGAAGCTTAAGAACGAGGAAGAAGAGAAGAAAAGGCGTGAAGCACAGTTGGAGAAGTTAGAAGAAGATGCAGCTAGGAGGATGGAAGAACTAATTCAGAAGAATATTGAAGAAAGGCTAAACTCTAAAGAGACTAAATTAGAAATACAGAGGCGAATAGAGGAAGGTCGCACGAAGTTGTTGATGGTGTTAATATAACACATGCGGAAGCAATTTGGATCTTAGGCACTTTTAGAACATCAATTATAGTAAATAACTAGCATGTTCATAAGTATTAAAACTTAATGAGTTTGAATACTAACCTTTTGTAGTTCAAACTTCTTTTTCCTCACGAACCGGTTTCGAACCACCACTAGTGTCTTCTCCACTATCCTCCGGCCTTAGAACGGGATT
>NW_019648199.1:2390-3311 GCF_002806865.2 Cucurbita pepo subsp. pepo
AAAAAGAAGAACAAGCACGAAAAGAGAGAGAAGAGCTAGATAAAATGCTGGAAGAGAATAGAAGAAGGGTAGAAAAAGCACAGCGACGATTAGTTCTAGAGCTGCAGCGGAAGGAAGAAGAACAATATTGTGAGCTCGAGTTGATTCAGAGACAAAAAGAGGAGGCAGCTCAGAGAACTAAGCTAAATGATAAGAGTTTGAGTTATGTTTTGCTGGGAGTTAATGAAGAGTCAAAAGCTTACAGACTCTATGATATAGAAGCGACAGATGAAAATAAGGATATAGAAGTGGTAGATGAAAATAATGATATAGAAGCGGCAGATGAAAATACTGCAGAGGAAAATATTTTATCTGGCTCTTTGGCTGAAGCAAGCTCTCCTAGCTCGAATAAGGTAAGGAATAAGAGACCACCAGTCTGGATGAGAGACTATNTATCTAGCTCTTTGGCTGAAGCTAGCTCTCCTAGCTCGAATAAGGTAAGGAATAAGAGACCACCAGTCTGGATGAGAGACTATGCAATAGGAGAAGTTTTTTTGTAAAGAAGATGATGAAGCTCAGCCATGTTTACCCCTACTGAACTTGCAAACTTTGTAAACTTTAGAGAAGCATTGAAGAGTGAGAAATGGAGGCAAGCAAGGGATCTGGAGCAATAAACATAAATGGCACATGGGAATTGATGAAGTTACCCGGTGGAAGTTTGATATGAGGTCGTAGATATAAACTGATTACTATTCGTGTTCAGTTTAAGGGAGGGATTGTTAGGATTAGATTTGATTGAGTTATTTGGATTAGATTTGATTTAGTCATTTTTTAATTGGATGAGAGATTTCTCCCAATTCTTCTGATCTTACCGTTTTCTTTTTCTGTTCCTAACCGTAATATGTCATTCTTAAAAAACTAGGACACCGATGTGACAATGAT
>NW_019648200.1:0-1478 GCF_002806865.2 Cucurbita pepo subsp. pepo
TCCCTTTGGATGCCCTCTTCTTCACAAAACAGATTGAACTCGTCACCTCTATCTGTGCGAAGAACTTTAATGTGACAGCCACTTTGGTTCTCCACCATAACTTTGAAAATCTGGTTGAAAAGTTTCTGATTTGTGTTGTAGGAAGTAAACCCAGCTCATGCGACTATAGTCATCAATGAATAATAAAAAGTATATACTCCCACCCAAGGACTTCGTTTGCATTGGCCCACATAAATCAACATGAATTAGTTCTAGACAACGTGAAGCTCTTTTAGTTTTTCCAATCGGAAAAGACTTCCGAGTCTGCTTGCCATAAATGCATCCTTCACATAAATTAGTTGAGTCAATTCTTGGTTATCCGAAAACCATACCTTTATCCCTGAGTATTTTCAAGCCGTTCATATGAAGATGTCCATATCTGAGATGCCATAATGTTGAATCATCTTTCATGCTAGCAGTAAGAGCAAAATCCTCCATGTTAGAAACATCAAGTGGAAACATCTTATTTGAAGTCATGGTAATTTGAACTTTACACATATGTTGTCATCAAATAGAACTGAATGTCCTCTGGTCATCAATTGTCCAACACTCAATAAATTGTACCTTAAATCAGGTACAAATTGAACATTATCTAATTGTTTTATCTTACCATGACTGTTTCGACTTTCACTTTACCTTTTCCTTCAACTTGCATCTTTTTTGTATTTCCAAGTTGCACCTTAATTTTTTGCGTCTCATCAAGCTCTTTGAATAAGGATTTGGTGCCTGTCATATGGTTCGAGCATCCGCTATTAACAAACCATAAGTAACATTTTTTCGGATTAGTATCCATGCACGCCATAAATAGCTTTTCTTCTTCTTCTTCATTATCTGCTGCAAAATTCATTCGTTGATTTTTATACCAACAATCAGATTTGTGTGCCCATACCTTCTGCAATGGTAACATTGTATGACATTCCTTTGTTCATTGAATTGTCTCTGTCCATCACTTCTCCATCTACCCCTGTTATCACGACCACCATGGAAGCTGCGAAATCCTCCTCTTACACGACTTCTACCTGCTAAATGAATATTTTCTCTTTCGTTGCCTTCGTTGTTGGCTGTCTCCTTCACTTGTAGTGCCTTTTCTTCATTCCTTTCTGATGCTCTATTGATTCTTGACTCATGAGCCTGAAGCGATCCCATCAGTTCATCAAGAGAGAGTATTGATAGATCTTTAGCTTCTTCTATAGCAGCCACCACATGGTCGAACTTTGGAGTCAAACTTCTCAACACTTTTGCAGCAATTGTTTCGTCTGAAATTTTCTCTCCATAGGTACGCATCTGACTGACTATTGCCATTGCTCTTGACAAAAAATCAGCAATTGATTCGCCATTCGTCATGAGTAGAGTTTCAAAATCACGTCTTAGATATTGCAATTTCACTGCCATGACCTTTGAATCTCCTAGAAACTCCTTCTGTAGAATTGACCATGCCT
>NW_019648200.1:2909-3310 GCF_002806865.2 Cucurbita pepo subsp. pepo
ACGTTTTATATTCTTTAAGTTGGAATGATGTTTTCTTTTTTCTGGACCGATGCTTGTAGATGATGTCGTCTGTAATATGTTTGAATGGTTGCAAGACTGGTAAATGTGGGTTGAAATGGATGGAGTTGGGGTTTTGATCGCCTTGGTAGAAGAAGGTAGTAGTCAAGTCATCACCATAGATTTTCTCGTGTATGCAGTAGCCGTAACCCGGAGGTTCTATGGGCTCAGCGTTCTGATAAGCTTTATCTCACTGTTGCTTTACCTGATGCCAAAGATATTTCTGTCAAGTGTGAACCTCACGGGGTTTTCAGCTTCTCAGCGAAGGGGCTGCACGGCGCATCTTTTGACTTCACTTTGGAACTCTTCGGGTCCATAGTGCCTCAGGTGAGCTACTCACTAAC
>NW_019648201.1:0-685 GCF_002806865.2 Cucurbita pepo subsp. pepo
CAGCTGATAGACTTTATACAACACATCAAGAAGTTACCAGAAAATCAAGATCTTCAACCGACTTGGATAAATAAAGGGGAACTTTTACTAGAAAATGAATCTTGTCATGGGGCAAGAAAAGAAGATGAAATTGACATAATTTGTCTAAAGTTCCTAGATCCTTCCCTTTCAAAATTGTTTAATTCCTTTCAAAGCTAAATTGACTGAAAAGAGGGCCAACGTGGCGTTAACCCAACTTCCCAACTCTCTTTCTAAGCCCATGGCCATTAGAGGACAAGACGTCTGTGGGTGATTAGAGTCAGAGAAACACCAGGAAAGATGCAACTTTTTTTCTTTTTTTTTGAACCAGAAATGAAACTTATCATTGAAGAGATGAAAAGAGATTAATGCTCAAAGGATACAAACACCTAATGGTGTGAAGATAAACACAGTTACAAAGGATTAAATCAGAAAAACCACCAAAGAGTTGGAAAGAGAACACCAAATAGAGGCTTTTAGATGAGCTGACTCAAATTGATCTAACCAAGAACAATGTCTATCTTAAAAAATCCTCTGATTTCATTACAACCAAAGTTCTGAAATCGAAACCTTTTCTGCATTGACCCAAAGCAAATGAGAGCCCAAGCGCAAAGAGAGGGACCCAAAAGAATCCGAAGAACATTGCTTTTGGCATGGGAACAGAAAA
>NW_019648201.1:2954-3308 GCF_002806865.2 Cucurbita pepo subsp. pepo
CCACCTCCCACCTCCTATACTGAAGTTGAAGAGTCTTTTAGGTTAACTCCATCTTGAATCTGTGTCCCCCAAGTTCTAGAGACCACAATTTGAGATGGAACCCGAGCTACTCGGTGTTTATCAACTTCACGCTAAGCTATTCAACTTTTGTGGTCATCAATATTGGTTGTTACTATCTTCATTCAACAGAACATGCTATGGAGTAGTTCCTTCGGGTCTTCTTTCAAGATTAAGGTGAAGATTTTGTAGAAATTTTCAGTCGAAGGTGTTTTTTTAGGGAAATGGCTCAAAAAGAACCCCTAGAGCTGTGCTAAAAAAGAACCATCAATTTTTTATTTGCTTTAAGATCGAGTA
>NW_019648202.1:0-772 GCF_002806865.2 Cucurbita pepo subsp. pepo
TATTATAATTTTCAAACTTTGACTAATTTGCCACCTCCCCCTATCTTTAGTTTCCTCGTTCAATATCTAGACGCTGCCAAAATTACCCTTTTACCCCTGCCCCTGCCCCTACCCATTCTCTTTCTTGCCCGTTCTTTTTCCTTTTTTAATTAAAAAGCCTACGCTTTGTTAATAACCATTTATTTATTTTTTTACTTTTTGTAATAATAAATTATTCTTTTCTTTACCATTTTTTAGAAATGGATTAAGTAAATATTTTAACAAATTAAAATTTATTTATTAAATTAAATAATTAATATTGTTAATTTAATATCAATTCATCCAATAAAACCTCCCAAAAATGTTTTTATGACGTAATAGTTCATAAAAAAATAAAAGGAAAATTGAATATTTTATGTGATACTTATTTTATTATTATTATTATTATTATTATTATTTGTTGTTATTAGAAATAAAATTTAACTATTTAAAAAATATATTTAAATTTGAGTTGTAAAAATAAAATGAGTGTGGGGATAAAAAGGTAATATGGCTTGGAATATTCTATTTATGGAGAACAATATTAAAAAAAGATACTTTTTGTTAAATTCAATAATAAATCTGTTTGATTTGGTGAGAAGTTTGACCACTGTTCATTTCGTTGCGCCCTCTTCTTCCTCTTCTGTTGCTAACTAATTCTTAATCATTTCCTCTCTTTCACGGTTTTCTTCACTGTTTTTGCTCTCAATTCCTCTCAATATCTGAAACCCCAGTTCCCCATCCCCCTCCCATC
>NW_019648202.1:2738-3305 GCF_002806865.2 Cucurbita pepo subsp. pepo
CCTTTTTTAAGGAATTTGTGAAGCAACTGGAAATTCTTATGCACTTGCTATTTATCACTGCAGGGTTATAAGGAATTTGTTTCTGAGGTTAATACTCTAGCATCTTTGCAACATCCAAACATCTGTAAATTGCTGGGCTTTCATACCCACGAGGCTTCGGGGCAGAGAATGCTCGTGTACGAGAGACTCTTTCATGGAAGCTTAGATCGTCTATTGTATGGGAGATCAGATGGGCCTCCCATTGACTGGAATACAAGAATGAAGATTGCATTATGCGCCGCACAGGGTCTCACTTTCTTGCACGAAGAGGGACCTTTTCAGGTGAGACAGCTCGTCGTTTAATATTTACTATAACGGACAGCCAATAGCGTTTAGCAGTTCGTTTACCTAGAATTGTGTTCTTATTAATTGATTTTAGTTTTGAAACTTTTCAAATGATGAGGATAATTAGTAACATTCAAATGTAATTTTTATTTGCAGGCAATGTACAATGAATTTTCAACTGCCAACATACAAATTGATAAGGATTTTAGCGCCAAGCTTTCTGGATATGGTTGTGTAGGACAA
>NW_019648203.1:0-576 GCF_002806865.2 Cucurbita pepo subsp. pepo
TTTTTGGACTCTCAAATGCCTATTAAATGTTAGACCTGTTCAACATTTTCTAAAAATTCATGCTCCTATTGGACATAAAATTATAATTTTAATGTTCCGTTAGACACAAAATAATTCATTCTTATGTCCAACAGGTAAAATGTTGGCAAGGACCTATAAACATAATATTAAAAGTATAAGAACCTGTTTAATACTTCTAAAGTTCAACGAGCTATGACACATTTAATATTTGGATTCAGAGACGTATTAGACTCTCAAATAAGGACTAAAAGTTCTTTCCACCTCGAGATAAATGAACAATCGAACATTGTTCAAGCAAAAATGAAGATAAAACTGTAGAAAAAACAACCATCTGCAAAGATTGAATATTTTCAAAGCAAAAAAAGAAGAACATTTCCTTTGAATAACTGGTCTGAAAATCATAAACCCTAGCATTAAGAGGGGGGGAGAAAAACCAATAGCAGAATGGGGTTTGATAATTTACTGTTAAATTATATTACAAAAAAAAAAAAAAAAAAAAAAAAAAAAAAAAAAAAAAAAAAAAAAAAAAAAAAAAAAAAAAAAAAAAAAAAAAAA
>NW_019648203.1:2946-3305 GCF_002806865.2 Cucurbita pepo subsp. pepo
CTAATAAGATATATTTGATGAATAATAGTTTCTTCTATGGGAAAGATGGAGTGTATATGAGCTTCTACTTTTCTTCGTCAATACAGTAACCTCAGTGGAATGTTTCAATATTATTAAAACCATTGAATATGTATGGTACATAGAGAAAAGAATTTACCCTCGTAGAATCTTGTATGGCCGAGGGAAATGAATCAAGATCATCTTTGGCAGCAACAATTAAACAAGGCACCTCATAACCAGTATTCTCACCGTGACTCGCGACTTCAACAAGTAAATCAGTTGCTTTCTTCCATGAGGCCTCATCGGAGCTGGAAAAGAAAACAAAGTTGGTGCTCTACAAATGGAATACAAAAATATCT
>NW_019648204.1:0-1234 GCF_002806865.2 Cucurbita pepo subsp. pepo
TTTTCTCCGAAATCTCTGCCAGTTGACCACAAATGGCTATACAAACAGGCCATTTTCAGCACAACGCCATGTGCTGTCTCTGCCCAAGTCAACACGGTGATGTTTGTTAAGTTAACAGGGTAGACTGCACTTTAAACAAATCTTGACTACTTCGATCAAATAATCAAACCGGGCATGGGATTGGCTGTCTGGCTATCTTGTTTCTTCATTTGGACAAGCTTCTTGATAGCGAAAATGTAACAACTCAAGCACACCGCTAGCAGATATTGTCCTCTTTAGGTTTTCCCTCTCGGGCTTCCCCTCAAGGTTTTAAAACGCGTTTTCTAGGGAGAGGTTTCCACACCCTTATAAAGAATGTTTTGTTCCCCTCTCCAACTAATGTGGGATCTCACAATCCACCCTCTTTCGAAACTAGTGTCCTCACCAGTATACCGCCTGGTACAAAGAACACATACGTCCAAGAAAAAGCTCAGGCTTGCCTGAGAATGGCTACTACAAATCCAAAGATAAACTTGTAGTGACAATAAAAACCATATCAAATGGACAATAATATGATACGAGCAATACCAGTATTCCCTAGAAAGGAACATAATACACCATTGAAAACAATAGAAAACAGTACAAGAGACGGCTTCTATAATTTCATAAATTACCATATCAAACGCAAAAAAATTGATTTCACATTTTGTCTACATTGTTAAAAAAGATTCAAGAACATATATGGGCCTATGAAACTCTTATCTCAACAGCAGAAAAATAATCTATCCATTGCAAGGAACATAGAGATCAGCTAAATTCTGATAGGCCGACATGACATGTGCACCATAACACCAGATATGGTAATTTGTCATCAGTAGAAAAATCCAGGGTGCAACATATTTGGAATGAGTTAAAACTTCAATCCTCAGCCGTTTTCATCCCTATCTTGATTGTTTTGATGGTTGTGTTTCTCAGCATTCTACATGTCGGCAACCTAATTTGAAAAAGGAATGTGTGAATGTTAGAAGCTTTGCAAGAACAGTATTGAGAAATCCATGGAACTAAAGCATACACGGGGAACCCCATTGTTCGCATCATGAATAGGAATTAAAAGACTGACCTTCGGTTTAGGAATAATTACAGCGGAGTCTAGTACAACGTTCCTCGAGCATTGATTCAGAAAATCCATCTCCTAGGAATATATATTAGCGGCATAAGAACAAGAACTTGTGCTCGTGAAACATACCTGCCTGCG
>NW_019648204.1:2515-3302 GCF_002806865.2 Cucurbita pepo subsp. pepo
ACTTAGTGATTGAAGTTTTTGGTGTCCTTTAGCCGTATTTCGTCTGGTTTCATAGGATCCAAAATACATCCATATCGTCGAGTAGAGTGGTTGTGGTGGTTGAGTGGAGTCAAGTAGAGTGGTTGTTTCAAGTTTAAATTTTCACCTGTCAGTACTGTAGGCGTCAAGGAGAAGTCCAAAGCTACTGGACACTTGAAAGAATAAGGATTAAATTTTGCATTTTCTTTTTGCCCCAGAGGTGTCAAAAAGAGGCAACTAGACAAGCTAAGCTAGCTAGCTTATGGCGTTCCACTGAATCAGCCTAAAAAAAAGAAGCAAATAGGGAAGACCCCCATAGAATGAGGAGGGTAAGAGCTTCTTGTTTGGTTTCCATCGTGTCCCTCTCAGTCCCATGTCACCACGCCTCTCTCTCTCTCTCAACAAGCTGTCTCTGTACCATTGAGCAATAAACTCGGGCGAGCTTTCCTTCAATCAATTAGTTCTCTACTTGTTCTCTTGACATCGAAGATTTTTCATTTTTGTCCCATATGATTGACCCTTTTTCTCCTTCCTCTGTTCTCAGATCTGGCATTTACTTCTTCCAATTTGTTCTGTCATTTGTATTAATTGAGCCCTCTTCTCCATGTATCTGAGGCTGTCTGATCCCGACTGGTTTTTTACAGGGATTCTGCTATAACTGTTCCTTAGGAAGCTCAAATCCTAGAATCTGATCGATTGGTAAAGCCGTTTTGACGAGGGATTGATGTCTTATTGAGGTGCTATGGAGACGAGAATGAAGAAGTACAAC
>NW_019648205.1:0-3300 GCF_002806865.2 Cucurbita pepo subsp. pepo
CAGTGGGTCGAGAATTAGAAGTCGGTTCACTTCTCTTTCAGAGTCTTTTTTCGAAACCCACCCCCGGCGTCCGAGAAAAAGTTATGGCGAAACCCTCGAAACGACAGGTGTCTTCTGATGAAGCCATGTCCAATGGCTCGAGCTCGTCGGAGGAAGAGGAGCAAACTAACGAGCAGATCAATGAGGAGGAGGACGAGGAGGAGCTCGAAGCGGTAGCTCGCTCGGCAGGCTCTGACGAGGATGAAGCTGCCGAGGATTCAGATAACGATGCATCACCTGTCGAAAATGGCGAGGAAGAGGTAAATTTCGACTTGTGTTACTCAATATGCGGTCTTCGTTTTTGTTAATTTTACTCGGATCTCGGTAGGGTTTATGATTTTCAATTTTCCTGTACCTTCTCTGGATTACTTCTTACTTAGGTTGGATTAACTAGGTTTTGGCCCAAATTTCCATTAATTTGCACATTTAGAAACTTGAGAGGACTGGAGAGTTGAGCATATGGTGGCATGCCTTAAGTTCGGCCTCGTGCTTGTATTTCCGGAACTGTATATTTTTCCAACGCTATACGTTTTTGTCACTTTTTCCCGCAGGACGGAAGTAACGACGGCGATGATGATAAAGTCGATATTAGCAGGCGTGAAAAGGCCAGACTAAAAGAAATGCAACAAATGAAGAAGCAGAAGATTCAGGATATGTTGGATGCACAAAATGCTGCAATTGATGCTGATATGGTTTGTTAAATCAATAGTTACACAATAATTTTGATGTTGTTCCTGGTTTTACGAGATAAGAAACAGCTACTTAATGTTATGGAATGGCAGAATAATAAGGGGAAGGGACGCTTGAAATATCTTCTGCAACAAACTGAGATATTTGCTCATTTTGCTAAAGGCGAGCATTCTTCTTCTCAAAAGAAAACGAAAGGAAGGTATGAATTGTCATTTAAAGAGCCTNCATCACCTGTCGAAAATGGCGAGGAAGAGGTAAATTTCGACTTGTGTTACTCAATATGCGGTCTTCGTTTTTGTTAATTTTACTCGGATCTCGGTAGGGTTTATGATTTTCAATTTTCCTGTACCTTCTCTGGATTACTTCTTACTTAGGTTGGATTAACTAGGTTTTGGCCCAAATTTCCATTAATTTGCACATTTGGAAACTTGAGAGGACTGGAGAGTTGAGCATATGGTGGCATGCCTTAAGTTCGGCCTCGTGCTTGTATTTCCGGAACTGTATATTTTTCCAACGCTATACGTTTTTGTCACTTTTTCCCGCAGGACGGAAGTAACGACGGCGATGATGATAAAGTCGATATTAGCAGGCGTGAAAAGGCCAGACTAAAAGAAATGCAACAAATGAAGAAGCAGAAGATTCAGGATATGTTGGATGCACAAAATGCTGCAATTGATGCTGATATGGTTTGTTAAATCAATAGTTACACAATAATTTTGATGTTGTTCCTGGTTTTACGAGATAAGAAACAGCTACTTAATGTTATGGAATGGCAGAATAATAAGGGGAAGGGACGCTTGAAATATCTTCTGCAACAAACTGAGATATTTGCTCATTTTGCTAAAGGCGAGCATTCTTCTTCTCAAAAGAAAACGAAAGGAAGGTATGAATTGTCATTTAAAGAGCCTCTTAAATATTTGTTTGCTTCCTGGTAACTTGGATGGATAGCTCAATGATGGTTTTCTCTGGGGTTGTTAAAAGGAAGGTTGCATCTTTTTTGCAGACTATTGCTGATATAAGCTCCTTCGCTGGCCATTATTTATTCTTTAACTGTTCTGTTATCTAAGGGAACTTTAATTTCCCGTGAACCATTATTGTTATTTTGTGTCTTTATAGGTTTTATATTTTTTCCTTCTCGTAAATCTTGAGGGTCTAGGGACATTAATGTTGTTTTTGAAAATCTGTGCTATTTGGGTATGTGGGAGATCACATTTCCTGTTTGTTTCTCTTTCACACAAGCACGTTTTTCTCTTTCAGTTAGATTATTAATTGCTTGAAAATGATTAAACACGCAATTATTTAATATCTGCACGCTATCCTTGTCAATCAATGGGTGTTGTTTTGTTTTATTGATAAATAATGCTATACTTATTGTGAGAATGTTTAATTATGGTTCTTGTTTTGCCAATATTTAAGGGGTCGTCATGCATCAAAGATAACTGAAGAGGAAGAAGATGAAGAATACCTTAAAGAGGAAGAAGATGGTTTATCTGGGACTGGGAACACTCGTCTCCTTACACAACCATCTTGTTAGTTTTCCATTTTTTTGCTTTGTTTTCAATATATTCCTTATGTTTTACATTTGCATCAAAGTTTGGGACATTTTTTTTTAATTATTGAGGCTAATATTTTATTGCAGGTATCCAAGGGAAAATGAGGGATTATCAACTAGCTGGGTTAAATTGGCTCATTCGACTGTATGAGAATGGCATCAATGGAATCCTTGCAGATGAGATGGTAATAAACAGATTCTTAGATTCAACATTTTTCTTGTCTTTGTTTGAGAATGAATATATAAGTATATTTATTTCCTGTTGATATTTAAGATCTGTTACTAGTTACAGGTGGTATAGTTCCAATGTCTCGACAAAATATTTCAATTCAGACAGTTGATACCTTAGTCAGTGTGCTAATAAATGGTGTTTTTCTATTAGGGGCTTGGCAAGACACTACAAACCATCTCTCTGTTGGGCTATCTTCACGAGTACAGAGGCATAACAGGCCCCCATATGGTAGTTGCACCAAAATCTACCCTGGGAAACTGGATGAATGAAATTCGTCGTTTTTGCCCTATCTTGCGAGCTGTAAAGTTTCTTGGAAATCCTGATGAAAGGGTATTTTTCTTCATTCATTTGAATATGTGAATTTTAGTGATGTTAGATTGTTATTTGTACTGGAGACTGATTAATGTGTCAATCATGCACTTTATGCAGAGGAATATACGGGAAAATTTACTGGTAGCTGGGAAGTTTGATGTCTGTGTTACCAGTTTCGAAATGGCCATCAAGGAGAAGTCTTGCTTGCGTCGTTTTAGTTGGCGCTACATTATTATTGATGAAGCTCATCGAATTAAGAATGAGAATTCCCTCCTTTCAAAGACAATGAGGCTTTATAATACCAACTATCGTCTTCTAATCACTGGCACGCCACTTCAGGTATCTAAAATTAGTTTGACCATTGTTGAAGTATACCACCTACTTTGCAATATAAAAATCTGTAAAATTTTATATTCTGAGGTCAGGTGCTGGTTGTGTACATTGCCTTGTTTGATATCCAAACCCTTTCGTTTAG
>NW_019648206.1:0-3300 GCF_002806865.2 Cucurbita pepo subsp. pepo
GGGGAATAGGAAAGAAAGGGTGTGCTTGGTTTATGGAGCGTAAGGTGGAAAAGGGAGAGAAAGAGGTAATGTGAAATGTGTGCGTAGGTTCATGATGGAAGCATTGACCCAAAGTGGGTTGCTTAGCTTGATTGTAATTCTAACATACACTTCATTCCTGATTCCATTAATACACCATACCTTATGAAAATTTAAGTGGGGAAAAGTGAAATTGTGACATGTGACCTCAATTTTATTTTGGTTAAAATGAATGAATGAATGAATGGATAGATATCAGCAAGGGAGAGAGAAGTAGCTGGAGAAAAGTCTTGAGAGCAATGAGTGGTGGGGGTTACATCAAAGCTTCCATCCATGTCGGGATGTCTAGGAGGCTGTAGATGAGCCCATTAAAATCATCAACCCTCTCCCTCTCTCCCTTTCTACCGCTCATCACTATCAAGGTGGTGTGTCAGTAAGGATGTTAGACTCCAGAATGAATGGTGCATTGTGAGATCTCACATCAGTGGTTGAGGAGAACGAAGCATTAGATATGAAAACCTTTCTTTTGAGGGAATGCCTAAAGAGGACTCCAACGACTCTCAACGAACCTTTTCCTCATTTGAGAACGGCCTCCCAACAAACCCACAACTACAACCAACTAACCATAACCATCCCAATCTTCCCTTCCAGTCAGAGTTTAGTACTCACAGCCAAAGGAAAAGGAAAGGCCCGAACAGGAGAGTGGAGACCAGACGACCCCAACATAAAAGATATTCCTGTACCCAATTATACCAAATATTTCTAAACTTTACCATAAGTTTCAAACTTGCTTTTACAATAAATTTCTTTACTACATTATCCAAGTACACTAAAAAAAATCCCCATTAAATACAATCAATTTCATTCAATCACTAATAATTACCATTTTTTTTTAACCTTGTAATAAAAAAGAATGCATAAAAGCATTTAGAGGTGGGGACTTAAAGTATACATATAGAAGAAAAATAAAGTATTTGCGGGTGGGGACGAGGAATATATTCCGATCTTCGTTTCTGTTTAGCTAATCAAAGATTTTTTCTCCACTTCCTCCCTCTTTTGGGGTATTGGGAGACTCTCCGTCTATACTATTATAATTAGGATCATTTATTGGAGTCTGTCATTCGTTAATTAAGAAAATTCTCGGTGTATAAGTAAGGGACTGTGTAACGCCCCAAGCCCACTGCGAGCAGCTATTGTCTTCCTTATACTTTCACTTTCGACCTTCCCCTCGAGGTTTTTAAAACACGTATGCTAGGGAGAAGTTTTCATATTCTTGTAAAGAATGCTTCGTTCTCCTCTCCAAACAACGTGGAATTTCACAATTCACCCCCTTTGAGGCCCAAAGTTCTCGCTGACACTCGTTCCCTTTACCAATTGACGTGGGAGCATCCAATCCACCCCGTTCGAGCCCAACATCCTTGCTAGCACACCCTCTTCGGGGGCTCAGACTCCTTGCTGGCACATCGCCGGTGTCTTGCTTTGATACCATTTATAACGTCCTAAGCCCACTACTAATAGATATTGTCTTCTTTGGGTTTTGTCTTTCGAGTTTTTCCTCGAAGTTTTTACACTTGTGAGAGGTTTCTACACCCTTAAAAAGAATACTCCGTTCCCTTCCCCAATGAACGTGGGATCTCACAGGCACAATCTTCATTAATACGAGGTTTTTTTAAGAAGATAAAAAACAACGCTACGAGAGAAAATGCCGTACTATTGCGGAGATTCGTTGAAAGAGGGGGTACGAGGTGGGTAAAGGGTAAGATAAAATATTAAACAAATTAGTTGGGAATGGTTGACGTTGGAAGTATAAGAGTATTGGAGTATACAGCACGGCCCACACCGACGTCAAAAGGCAGATGCATGACAGCATCAGACCTAGTTTTTTTCTCTGATTTTGAGGCTTCAAATTCTTGTTTAATTTAATCCAACAACTCTCTCCAAAAACCCTAGTTTCAAATTTCACTTTTTCACCAATTTAACCCAATGGTAAATGAAGATCATTAAGAGTGTTCTTCCCACTTTGTCTCATCCATTCTCCACTGTGTTCTTTTCTTTTCTGGGTAGAGCAGAGTAAATCATTGTACAATGATTCAATTTCTTATTAAAATGCAAAAAGAAACTCAGAGGATTGTATGGGTTNCTGGGTAGAGCAGAGTAAATCATTGTACAATGATTCAATTTCTTATTAAAATGCAAAAAGAAACTCAGAGGATTGTATGGGTTTGATATGAATTGTGAAACCACTGTGTTCTTTATTTATAAAAGAAAGAAAGTAGATTAAGGCTGCCCTGCGCAGTGCCCATTGGGTAATTGGGTAATTGGGATGTGTGTTGCTTTGGTGCCCCAAATTAAGGTCGAGCCCGGAAGATCCGTTCACAAGGGTTGGAGCCATATTTGGTTTTGGGTCAACCGAAAAGCAGATTAGTGTCTCTTATTTATATATTTACGGGATTGTGTTTAAATTATTTTGAGTAGAATATAAGGGAAGAAGGAGTATTTGAGAGGGAAAATGGAGTATGTATTTTAGTTTGGAATTGAATTCCATGCAGCAATGATTGCTGATTTCCAAGAAATTCTAAAATCCCATTATGGTAGAGTGAGGCACCACATCTTTGGTGGGTTCCATGCTGTCTCTAAAATCTTCCCCCTTTTTTTTCTCTTTTGGTTTTGAGTTCTTCCACGCACTAAATACACTCATTACCCTTTCATTTTTAACCTTTCTTTACCTTACTTAATTCTATTTAACTACTAATTACTTCAATTCACGCCTACATAACTTCGTTCCGTTTGGATTAAGAAATTTTTTTGAATCAAACCAATCTAACCCGTATATCTCTAAGATAGAATAGTCTAGATATTGGGTTGGATCTCATGACATTTTATGAAAACGAGTAAGTTGGGTTGAGTTGTAATCCCATTTTCAAATTGTCAACCCACAAAATGGATTGGGTTATGGTTTGATGTGGTTCTCGGGTCGTATGAATACTCCTATTCCACCTTATCTTTCAAACCATATATAAGGGTTCTTTCGAAACTTTGTGTACATATGGGCCATATTGACTTTAGGATTATAGGTATGAGTTATTTTGTGTTAATCGTCGTGTTCAAGTAGTTGATTTGAGTTAATCAAATTCTATATAGAAATAGATAACAAATAATGGGAATTAATATGGGTTTTGTTATTTTTCGTAGTACAACAAATATAACGTAGGTGGGTTTAATCATTTGATCCCGAACGAATAACGAGTACATATCAATTATCACTAAATTATTGGCCCAATT
>NW_019648207.1:0-409 GCF_002806865.2 Cucurbita pepo subsp. pepo
CTTCACCATCGAAGCTAACACAGAGAGCTCCATGATCGTTCTTAGTAACACCTATCATCAGAGGCCTGCGGAAGGCGTGAACGGGAAATGGCCTACGCTGTACATAACAGAGCCTGAACGGGAAGGCGTTTTTTTGCAAAGTACGTTTTGAGCGTTCTCCAAGAGTTATAGTGAGATTGGTTAACAAATGAGACAAGTATGATACTTTGCAGTGATTGAAGCAAAAATATCGCTATCCATGATTTTGTAGCAATTCTCATTTGAACTTACGTAAACATCACTATTCAACGTATTCTCATGCTCGAGATTAAACATCACTAGTCAACCACAATATGGGGCTTAACTCATCTTTCATAAACTATAAGAGTTTCCAAGGGTTGTAACATCGTTAAAATTATGGAATAAAAGT
>NW_019648207.1:1585-3299 GCF_002806865.2 Cucurbita pepo subsp. pepo
AACGTGTTTCCCTCCAAAATTCAGGTGTTAAGAAGCCGTAAGTTTTCAGCAGACAGTCAAAGGTTGCCTGAAATGCCAATAAAGATGAAGAAATAAGACCCACAAGAAATCAAATACCACTTGATAAACAACAAAACTCCCATTAACCGCAAGAAAATAGCCACAAATCCGTCCTAACGTATCACCATCAGCTTCACAATTTTAAAACGCGTTAGTTAAGGAGAGGTTTCCACACCATTCTAAGTAATGCCTCTCCAACCAATGGTGATCTCACAATCCACTACCATAGGGTCCAGCGTCCTTACTAGCACACTGCCCTGTGTTTAGCTTTGATGCCATTTATAACCACCCAAGCTCACCGCTGGTAGATATTGTCCACTTAGGCCTGTTACGTATCGCCGTCAGCCTCGCAAGTTGAGGTTCCCACACTTTTATAAGAATGATTAGTTCCCTCTCCAACCAATGTGAGATCTCACACCCAACCCACGAACCAATCTCTTATGTAGTGTGGAATTCCACTGTTATGAGCAACCAACAATGATACAACATACAGACAATCGGACAACATTACTGCATAAAAAGCTTCAAACGACCCCTACTGAAATTGAAATCAAACAACCCATCTAGAACCCATCATCAACTGATTAAGGATTGAATAGTACCTTAATCAATGACTAACAACACAACGACGACACAAAAAAGAGATATATCAGACATAAATTGCAGAGTCATCTTGATGCAGGACACAAAAATGTAACAAAGAATGCAACGTAGCTTAATAATGCAAGCCCACAGAAACATTTCAGTTAGGCTGCAAAATTTAAGGTCGAAAACATCACACTATAGCAAAACTTAGCCATCTAATTGTTAGTGTTCATAATGATGAAGCGCACCAAAAGTCGAAATCAACGTATTTTTAGTAGAACAAAGCCAAAATCTGAAGTTATGAGAATAGAGTAACCATTTAAGTTAGACCAAACCTTAACAAAGTTGCCGAGAGTTTTAGTCGATCCCCTAGAAGATGTAAACACGTCCTCGATCCCAGCGAACTGCAAGACCTTCTTGGGAACTCGAGCCGCCACAATCCCAGCACCTCGTGGCGCCGGAACCATCCGGACAGTGACGGATCCACACTTTCCAGTAACCTTACACGGCACTGTGTGAGGCTTACCAATCTTGTTACCCCAATACCCTCTTCTCACGGGGATCACAGACAACTTAGCCAAAATAATGGAACCGCGAATCGCTGTGGCAACTTCCTTACTACACTTTACTCCCAAACCCACATGGCCATTACCATCGCCGACAACGACGAAAGCCTTGAAACGAGTTCTCTGTCCGGCACGGGTCTGCTTCTGGACTGGCATAATCTTCATAACCTCGTCCTTAAGGCTAGGGCCAATGAGGGTATCGATGATCTGGTGCTCCTTTATGGGGAGAGAATGGAGATAAATCTGCTCCAAGGACTGGATCTTACCTTCTTTTACGAGGCGCCCTAGCTTAGTGACAGGAACCCACTTCTCCTCTTCATCACGTCGACCAGCGCGACGGCGACCTCCGCGGCCGCGGTCACCTCCGCCGCGACCTCTGCCGCCGAAACCTCGTCCAAATCCGCCTCGCTCCGCCATTGATAAGGAAAAGGCGGGAAAGTTGAAGGAGTGAAAAGATGTGAGGTGTTGGACAAGAAATTGGCACAGTTGATAGAGAGACGAAC
>NW_019648208.1:0-3299 GCF_002806865.2 Cucurbita pepo subsp. pepo
TAAATCATTAGTACTCATGAGCTAACCAAGTCTGGCTCAAGTTCGGTCCAACCCCGATCTAGGCTCAAACATTATTTTGAACAAGAGTTGGGTTATGGTCTTGACTATCAAATATCGGGTCATCCCGTTCTAGGCTCAAACATACTTTAACCCACTCAGCTTGGGTTTGCGGTTCCAATTAAGACATTCTTTCATCTTTATTTTGCCAACTTACCATCCGAGTATTTTTTAAACTTTCTTTATAAACTAAAGGTATTATTAAAAAAAAATTAATGTTTTCAACCTATTTTTGAGACAAAGTACAAAATTTACGATGTTTTATTAATCAATAAAGCAGAATATTGAACACTTACAACTATCAGTAAACTTCAACAATGGAACTAAATCAATCTGCAAAGTACAAACTATAATTTCCACTATTGTTTCTTTTACAATAATCATTTAGAGCAAAGTTTTAATGAATTTAACAAAGAAAGCTACTTGAATTTCAGAGTAAACAATCTAATACTTGATCTATTATAAGAGTACATGTAAGGTAGCAAGTTCATGGGTTTTAGTTCATCAGTTATATCACATATACTCAGATTAGACTGTTCTACGATACCCAGAAAATGATTAAACGTGTCGATATTGCGAATTACGGAAGCAATATATGCCACCGGGCATTCGCTTACACGAGCTTTGTATCCATGGCTTCCATTGTCTACATCGTTTGTGTGATTTGCATCTTCGACATGTTCACTCCCCGGAAAAGAGTGTGTGGAACTATGAGTTTGCTTTGGGCGCAGAAGAATGGAAAGGACACGAACAAGGTGCGGGAGACAAACTGGATCGTATATTACATCTGCACCTAACCTATATGACGAGGATTGTTCACATTTCATTTCTAAGCAGAAGAGTCATGGTCAGAGCTTGTACAAAAAGAAAGTTATATCAAATCATAAAGTAGAAACTCACACAATATCTGGTGCAAAAGCTTCGAGTTCACTTTCAGATGCTGATTCCCATGGCAGATGCATGCATTCCACCTGAGATTCATATATTTCTCATTATAAACTGATACATGAAAGTCTCATATATTAAACAAACTTTATAATAAGTTAGTAAGAGCCCATGTCCACCGCTAATAGATATTGTCTAATTTAGCCCGTTACGTATCACCATCAGTCTCATGGTTTTAAAACCCTTATAAGAAATGTTTCGTTCCCCTCTCCAACCGATGTAGGATCTCACAATCCATCCCCCTTGGGAGACAACATCCTCGCTAGCACATTGCCCAGTGTCTGGCTCTGATACCATTTGTAACAGCACATGTCCACTATTAGTAGATATTGTCCGCTTTGGCTCATTATGTATCACCGTCAGTCTCACGGCTATAAAAAGCGTTTATTATGGAGAGGTTTCCACACCCTTATAAGGAATGTTTCGTTCGCCTTTCCAACTGATGCGGGATCTCACAATTCACCCCCTTTCGGAGCCCAGTGTTCTCGCTAGCACACCGCCCGATATCTAGCTCTGATACTATTTGTAACAGCTCATGCCCACCGCTAGTAGATATTGTCCGCTTTGGCCCGTTACGCATCATCGTCAACCTCACGGTTTTAAAAATGCGTCTATTAGAGAGAGGTTTTCACACCCTTATAAGGAATGTTTCATCCCCTCTCCAACCGACGTGGGATCTCAAAATCCACCCTCCTTGGGAGCCCAACGTCCTCGCAGGCACACCGCCCAGTTTCTAGCTCTGATACCATTTGTAACAGCTCATACCCACCACTAGTAGATATTGTCTGCTTTGGCCCATTACGTATCGCAGTCAACCTCACGATTTTAAAACGCGTCTATTAGGGAGAGGTTTCCACACCCTTATAAGGAATGTTTCGTTCCCCTCTCCAACCGACGTGGGATCTCAATCAAAGGAAGGGAGGAAAAAGCTTAAGAATGGTCTTAAAAGCAGGAAGACGTACAGAAGCGCAATAACTTTCAAACATTTTGCTTCCATTTCAATAGTAAGCATGCAGAGATTGAGGTCAACAGATAGCTAAAAACATGTAGAAATTCCTGATAATTGTGCCCTTACAGTTTGAAGATCCTCTTTAGTTCTTTCTGGTGTAGCAGTTGCAGAGCTGAGGCAGCACAACCCATTCAACCCTAAATTAACCTTCATATTTGCTAATGTTGACGGGTCACCATCACTCAACACTACCTGTTTAAAACACAAGGTTGTCAACTTTGTGGTAAAGTTGAAAAGTCTCCATTGATGGTTACAATGATAGCTTTCAAGGTTTTCCAGCAACTTACCGATGACGTTTTGACGCGAGCAAGGCAGATTCCAACCAAACCCACACCCGAACCAACCTGTTTTCATGTAAAACATAGCTAGAAAATTATGGAAATCTTCCAAGGCATTCAGATCAAAGGTTAGGTTTGTGTAACCGAAGTTAAAGTCATTAGGTTACATATTCCAAATTATGAAACTAATCTTTTATACTCATTAGCTTAAACAATTCATAAACTCTCCTAATCCCAGATTTCATGAACTCAAACTTACTAAAACTGTGAGCCAAACATCACCTGATCTTACACAGAATAGCCAGTGTAAACGCGCAGGCTTAGATAGTACTCGTCTCTTATTTCTTTTTATCAACAAAAAAAATTAAGTAGATAAAGATGAAAAGGCTTAGATCATCAAAAGGGTATGTTCCTCCTAACAACGTATGATTGGAATAATAAGCAAAATATTTGAGTATAGTGACCGACCATCGAGGTATACAACGATTCAGATTGCAAAAGTAAGGAGTTTTTGGACTAGATTTAAGGCAGGACTACATGTACAACTTTACCTCAAAGCATTTTCTTGTTGAGAAAATGTCTGGAAACGAGAGTATCAATTCCGAAAGGTATAGACTCGAAGGCCAAATTGAACACCTGTATCACACAAAGATCTACAGACTTGAAACAACTTTGCAAGATTATTTTAACTTAAATACTTACTCTCTTTCTTTTTCTNGGAATAATAAGCAAAATATTTGAGTATAGTGACCGACCATCGAGGTATACAACGATTCAGATTGCAAAAGTAAGGAGTTTTTGGACTAGATTTAAGGCAGGACTACATGTACAACTTTACCTCAAAGCATTTTCTTGTTGAGAAAATGTCTGGAAACGAGAGTATCAATTCCGAAAGGTATAGACTCGAAGGCCAAATTGAACACCTGTATCACACAAAGATCTACAGACTTGAAACAACTTTGCAAGATTATTTTAACTTAAATACTTACTCTCTTTCTTTTTCTTCTTTT
>NW_019648209.1:0-3298 GCF_002806865.2 Cucurbita pepo subsp. pepo
ATCTAACCCGAGAGAATCAAAGTCAAAGTTTTCAATAATAATATAATTGAAAATTAGAAGAGTAGAATTAAAAAGATTTTATATAGTGGGAGAGGAAAATGCATAATCTATACACTAATTCATTTAAAAAACAATGAGAAAAGAATCTATATAGAATCATCCAACAGAATCTTCCATTTAAAATAAGAATATACTCTCAAAACTTGGATCCTATGTCAATTCAACAATTCAATTGACATAAGCTTTGTATCGAGATTTGAACTCATCTCAAAGATAAAATGATTAAAAAAATTAAAAATTATTACACATATCAACAAGATGAACGTTGTTTTTTGGTAGCTCAATTATAGAAACTTCATGGTAAAACATGTTTTACATTAAACAATTTTAGGTGAGGGAGAAAAAACTCATGTTAGTCTGTGGAGATAGTGTTTACTTTTATTTGTGTATTAAACTAATTTATTTGAATTAAAAATTGAAAAAGAGAAAGTAGGGAAGTTTTGTTTTATGTGGATAAATGAGTAAATACATATTGATGAAGTTGAAAAGCATGTTTTTAAAAATGTAAATATGAAGTAATTGTTAATTTGACTTTTTGTTTGTATATAAATTTGGGAGACAGAGATGAGTAAGTGGTGGAGAAAATGTTTGTTATATTAAAAAAAAAAAAAAAAAAAAAAAANGCATAATCTATACACTAATTCATTTAAAAAACAATGAGAAAAGAATCTATATAGAATCATCCAACAGAATCTTCCATTTAAAATAAGAATATACTCTCAAAACTTGGATCCTATGTCAATTCAACAATTCAATTGACATAAGCTTTGTATCGAGATTTGAACTCATCTCAAAGATAAAATGATTAAAAAAATTAAAAATTATTACACATATCAACAAGATGAACGTTGTTTTTTGGTAGCTCAATTATAGAAACTTCATGGTAAAACATGTTTTACATTAAACAATTTTAGGTGAGGGAGAAAAAACTCATGTTAGTCTGTGGAGATAGTGTTTACTTTTATTTGTGTATTAAACTAATTTATTTGAATTAAAAATTGAAAAAGAGAAAGTAGGGAAGTTTTGTTTTATGTGGATAAATGAGTAAATACATATTGATGAAGTTGAAAAGCATGTTTTTAAAAATGTAAATATGAAGTAATTGTTAATTTGACTTTTTGTTTGTATATAAATTTGGGAGACAGAGATGAGTAAGTGGTGGAGAAAATGTTTGTTATATTAAAAAAAAAAAAAAAAAAAAAACAATTAATGAGTTTTGATTTGAATTAATACCACATCACGGAAATTTAATGGAAAAATTAAAGAGACAAAGAGAGAGAAAGAGAGAGAGAGATAAGATTGAAACATCATCGGCTCTACTCCCGCCTCATCACAAAGTCAAGCCACTTGTCACTACCCAGGCTTTAAATGTCATTTTTTATATTCTTAAATAACTTGGGTCCACATACAAGTTTTGACACGTGTATTATCCCCCGCTTGTTTCGGGTCTATTTCTCGGTGACCGGAATCCCCACACAACTTTTTTCTTTTTTCTTTTTTCTTTTTTCTTTTTAAATTATTACTCTTCCTCTTTTTTTTTTTTCTTTTTTTTAATGAGGCAGGCGGTTTGCTTCCTTCATATGAAAGGGATATGTATGTATGTATGTATGTATGTATGTATTAAAAAATTATATGAAATAGCATTAGGTTATGAATGAGGAGGATGAAAATTAATTATTTAAAATTGAAGAAATTGATTAGATATGGATAAGTAGAGAGAAAAACAAAAGCAATGAAAAGGGGGAGAGGGAGACACAGGGTTTCCTGCTTAACCTAATAAAATTAATAACTTTATTTATTTATTTATTTATTTATTAATATTTTGGTGTCTGCAAACTTACTTAACTGATGCAGCACAAGATGCTTTGTGTCGGTCTCTCTCATCCTCCAATGCCTACCATTTACAGATTCTAAGCAAACACTGCTTTTATTAATATACCCTTTTCTTTTTTTCTCATTTTAACAACCATTAGCCTCATATTTATATTCAAATTCCTTTTGATTTGACTTTAAATTTTGTAAGTATAAAGAGAAGGGAACAATAATTAAAGAGGAAAGGTGTTTGTTTATTAAGGACAAAATGATTAGGTGATGTAGGGCAGCTTCCATCTTGTGATAAGGAAATGATGGCCACCCATTTGTTTAAATGAAATTAAATTAAGTATGCTTTTGTACCTTACCTTACCTTACCTTACCTTACTAATCATGAAGCTGTTAGGTATTGGTAAGAGTATAATGCAAATAACATAACTAACTGTATAGTTTTGATTAATGATGAATGAAAAGTTGAAGTGTTTTATATTAAATAATGAATAAACCAAAAACAGGGTTCAACAAGATGAAGGTGAAGGAAGGTGTGACAGCAATGATGAAAGTGAGACACAAATATTATAATTATAAAAAGGAAAACAGGGAATGGGATGGGTTTAGGGTTTATATTAAAATGATAATTATGGGAAGTGGATTGAAAGATGGAGGAAGGTGGGCATGTGAGAGGCAACAATAATAATAATAGATAATAATAATAAATAATGCAAATAAATAATGCAAATAAATAATGCAAATATGCCTCGAATCTGGGATGCTTTCTGCTTCTTCACATTGGACCTCAAGAAACCCACATGATACTCTCAAACCCTTCTCAGTTGACTCCACTCCTTATTCATTATCACACCATTGTTGGAACTAACAAATATTATTGCTTTCATTTTGTTTACGATAATCAAAATCTATGTTTATCCAATCTCCTTACATCTTTATTAAACCTAAAAAAGAGTACCCAAAATCCTAAATTAAGTTTTGTGTACATCTCCCATCTTGGGGGATGCTTTCAAACTTTATAATATTATCAAATCAATTATATAATCATTTCGTAGTTTTAACTACCAAAGAAAGGAACTTTCATTACTTTATATTAATATGTACTTTGGATTTGGATTTGGATTTGGATTTGGGGGAGAAAATGGAAAATTATAAACTAAAGATTTGAAAAGGGAAAAGTAGGGACACCCAAAAAAAGAAAAGAAACAACAACAATATTTGGAAATGTCATCAAAATCATTGTGTGTGTATGTCGGCTACTCTAAATTTATTACCTCTACAGAGAGAAAAGGACTTATATGTACTTATGAAAGTTTATATTTTTTTGAAGTGGACATTTATTTTGATCATCATCAACAACATTCAAAATGTGATCTACATCTCATTCACATGATATTCAAATTTAAAGAGGGAGATG
>NW_019648210.1:0-3297 GCF_002806865.2 Cucurbita pepo subsp. pepo
GTGTGTAGAAATTGTAAGGGCTCTTTAAACAGGGTAACTACATGATAAACCCACCCTGAGAGGGGATGAGTGACAACATAGGAAATTTAGTATTTGGTTGGTACACGAGATCTCTCTCAGAATTTTTTACTCTATAGTAGTTTCTGTGAAAGGGTCTACAGTTAACCTTAGATAATGATTTTTAGAAAAAGACATCATACTATCCTTTGAGATATAATGAGGTCACGCCTCTATCTAAGACATTGATCATTCATTGTTAAAGCAATGCAAGTTGGCTAAATCTAAGAACATAAACATTGAACAATATGTGCCCAAGGGGTTTGTATTAGAAGGGAACAATTTGGAACATTAAGGTCTTTCTAAAAGCTCATATATGTAAAATTTTCTCAAACTTCTAAAACTTAGAGAAAAGCTCAGGGTAGTTTAGTAGACAAGTATGAGACGAGAGCCTCTACAAGTATATTTTCTACTAAGTACTATGTTTTTTACCAAGTATGTATAGGCTCCCGAAATTCCAAGTTTCTTTTTTAGATGATCATTGATTGATGGATGAGTGGTTAAGCAATTGAAAGTTGCGCAATCTTTTGTGTATTTTGAACTTTTTATTATGTTTGAATTTGTATCCCATTCCTAGTCCCCATTTNGGTTTGCTTTCTCGCTTCTGTCCGCGCAAGTTGTATCACAAGTTAATGAAACAAAATGGTTGGTCTTTCCTATCATATCTACATAACATTCAACAAATAAAACAAAATAAATTAAGTTAGCTAAATCAAATTATGAGATAAAGAAAAATACGAGAACAAAAACTGTTTTAAGTACTCAAAGAGTCATTAAAAAAAATATCTCTAAAAGAGAAAAATAAGGTAATCGAGAAGAAGAGAGAGGTATACCAGAGGATATCGAAAGAGATAGCATGGCGATTATAGTGAAAAAAATCCAAACAAACATATGCATGTTGGTCTCTCCAAAGACCAAATATTTTCTTTTGGGGTGTGATTTTAGGTTTTGGAATTCATCGCCATTAATGTGCATTCATCTTCTTTCCTTTATTTTACAGCTTTACATGTATGACAATTAACAGAGAAGGAAAACATAACTTCTATATTAAATATTGATACAGATTTAATTTTACATGTATTAAGTCGACATTTATTTGTGTAATTTGTTACTCCTTCGGTTTATGATTATATGCCTCATTATGTTCATGTTATCAAGCTATGATGTGGGAAATTGTTAAAAAGTCGTCAACTAATATTTCCTAGTAAATTGTCTAAATTGAAAAGGTGGGTATTGATAGATATTATCTTCCCGTTTTAATTGCATGTATGTTTCTTTGAGAATGTGTTTTGTACTCGAAGCAATTGATGGGCGTTATCTTCCTATAAAGCTTTCATGTATACTTAAGGTGGTATTATTTATGCTAGGTAGTTGATAATATTATCTCCATATTAAATCATGTATGGTTATGCTCAATTAAGGGTAGGGCGCTAGAGCAAGGATAGTTTTACGTGACCTAGTTCAAAACATTTCCGTTAGACCGAGAATTTGAGGGTCATGAGCAACAATCCATTGAAAAGACCCTAATGCTCCTAAGACGAGATGAGCCCCAAGGAGTTAGTCCAAATTGTCTTGGAAATGAAAATTCAAGAATTAAACTACCTACATGTCCTGAGAACCTAGTAAACCTCTACAACATCCTCTTAACAAGTCTACTGGGTGTGAATAGTATCACTAGAGTTTGACGGTCTCCTATTCCCTCTAGTATCTCAATAGTACTATTTGGTGGTATGGGTCAGTACTATGGAGCAAAAGGCATCTAGGAACCTATATTGTCGAACTTGACAAAGGTCAAATAAGATAGTGTGTTGTGACTACTTGAGGATTTACTAAAGTGTGTAGAAACATGATAAGAGCCAAGTTTGTGATTTCGTAAATCTTTCCTAAGAGGGGGGAGGGATTACATAAGTAGTTTAGTTCATGATGAATGTCAAACGTGTGTAGAATTGGTAAGGGCGCTTAAAATAGGGTAACTACATGATAAACCCACCTTGAGAGGGGATGAGTGACAACTAGGAGACTTAGTATTTGGTTGGCACACGAGATCTCTCTAAAATTTTTTTACTCTATAGTAGTTCCTGTGGAAGGATCAGCAGGTAACCTTAGATAATGATCTTTAAAAAAAGTCATCATACTATCCTTTGAGATATGATGAAGTCACGCCTCTAACTAAGATATTGATCATTCATTGTTAAAGCAATGCAAGCTGGCTAAATCTAAGAACATAAATATTGAACAATATGTGCCCACGGGGTTTGTATTAGAAGAGAACTATTTGGAACATTAAGGTCTCTCTAACCGCTCATATAGGTAAAATTAAGGCTCAAACTTCTAAACCCTAGAGAAAAGCTCATGGTAGTTTACTCGACAAGTTTGCAATGAGGCCTCTATAAGTATGTTTTTCCAAGTTTCTTTTTTAGATGATCGTTGATTGATGGACGAGTGGTTGAGCAAATGAAAGTTGCGCAATCTTTTGTGTATTTTGAACTTTTTATTATGTTTGAATTTGTATCCCATTCCTAGTCCCCATTTTGTAATAAACTCTAAACAACATAGAATTGTAATTGATTTCGATAATTTTGTACTTTTGCCTTTTTCGTCATGGTCTGAGATTCAAACTTCAAAACTTAAGTCGAGATACTACGTGTATGAAAGTAATACACATCCCTAAAAAAATAAAATATGTCCCAACATAATCATACTTTTTACCGACCACAACGCTATGGTTGTTTGAAAAAGGCATCATATCAATGGAGGTAGTGTGTGTCACTTATATACTCACAAAGTATATTGTAACACCATAAGAGCCCCTAAGGCCTCCTTCTTTGGAACTCTCGAACAACCTCCCTTAATTGAGGCTCGAATCTTTCTCTGAATCACCTTCAAAGTATACCATAACACCATAGACCCCTGGGGCATCTTTCGCTGGAACTCTCGAACAACCTCCCCTTAATTGAGGCTCGATTCTTTTTCTGAAGCCTTTGATCAACACCTAACTTCTTTATTTGACATGGCAGAGTCAAGATAAAAGGTGTTGCTTATAATACTATGTGAGGAACCACGAATCTCAGTATTGATATGATATTATCTACTTTGAGCATAAGCTCTTATGACTTTACATTTGGTTTCCTCAAAATGCCTCGTACCAATGGAAATAGTGTCCTTCACTTGTATACACATTATCTTCCCCTCAATTAACCAACGTGCGACCCCAACAATTCTTAATAAAAGTGACTTACT
>NW_019648211.1:0-3297 GCF_002806865.2 Cucurbita pepo subsp. pepo
GTCTTCGGCTTCTTGTACTGAGCGGCGGCGATGGTCGGGAATGGGCTTGCTTCGGCTCGATCCGGGTCGAACTTCCTGCCCAAGATGGTTCCTTTAGTCAGAAACTCGTAAGCCATGTACCCGGCCAGAAGCCGGTTCGACGTAACTGGCTGCTCACCGGCTTTAAGAGCCGACGGCTCCTTCCGCTTTCTTGACGGCCCAGCTGATAACAGCCCACGGCTGTGGCAATGGAAACTCATTTGCCTTTTTTTTCTCGGCCCTTTGTTAAATGCCAGCAAGCTAGGCCCCCGTGGCAAAACCGTAGGAAGTTGATATTCCCAGGGGCAAAATCGTCTAACAAGATTTTGTGAACTTTTTATTCCTGAAAATTTTGACGAAAGGTTAAAAAGTAAAAAAAAGAATGAGGGATAGTGGGCACGGTAAAAAATGATACCCTCACACACTTGATAGATAAGGCGAGAAAGGGAAAAGGATTGAAAGCGACTACAATTTTTTAAAAGGAAAAGGAAAAAAAAAAAAAAATATATATATATATATATATATATAATTTTCTTTCTTTTCCTTTTTTTAATAATTGGGAATAAAAACTTAATAAAAGCTGGGGAAAACGGGGTCAATGTTTAGGTGAAATCGGATCCAGATGGTGGCGGATGGAACCTGAGGGCACTGGTTGGATCGCCGTACGGACGGCAGTTTACCGGTGGCGCCACCCGGCGAACGACGGAGATGACGGCTGACCAAGAAAAATTCCGTTCAGATTACAAAAAAGAATTCGAAGGAGAGAGAAGGGAAGAGAGAAAAGAGAGAGAGGAAAGAGTGGGCAAGGGAGAGAGAATGCGGCGAAGCCGAGGCCCCTGCTTTTATCTGGCACACCTTTCCAATTATACCCCTCTTCTAACCGGAAATACCGGAAATACCCTTGGAAAATGCCCTTTATATTTATTCTTTCTTCTCCGCGGATCGGGGCATGGTCCGGCTCCACTTTATATTTATATATATATATATATATATATCGTTTTTTAATTTTTTTAATATTATTTTAAATAATTTTGAAAAACTTAAATTTTAAATATTATAACATACTATTAATTACTTACCAAAAAGAAATTTATTTATTTAATTACTATTTATATTTACGTATACAATATTTAGACCATTACAATAAATATAATTATCGACTCTTCGTATATATTCTCGTTATTTCGTCCTTTCACAAAATACTAATAATAAAAATTAATTATTTAATATATTTACTATATAAAATGGAAATTTTGAAAAAAAAAATGATAGAATAGACAAGAAAAGAAATTTGTGTACGAACAAAGAATAGAAACCACTGACTTTAGATTGTAGATGTCACAATCAATCCCAATTTACCATTTAATCCAAAAGATTCCAAAGTTTTACTATATTGCCCATCCATAAGAATAAAGCTAATATTCATTAAAAAGAGGGGCGGAAATGGAAAAGGAGAATATTACGACTAAAGTATAAATTCTGTTTTTTTTTNATATATTCTCGTTATTTCGTCCTTTCACAAAATACTAATAATAAAAATTAATTATTTAATATATTTACTATATAAAATGGAAATTTTGAAAAAAAAAATGATAGAATAGACAAGAAAAGAAATTTGTGTACGAACAAAGAATAGAAACCACTGACTTTAGATTGTAGATGTCACAATCAATCCCAATTTACCATTTAATCCAAAAGATTCCAAAGTTTTACTATATTGCCCATCCATAAGAATAAAGCTAATATTCATTAAAAAGAGGGGCGGAAATGGAAAAGGAGAATATTACGACTAAAGTATAAATTCTGTTTTTTTTTTTAATTATTATTTCAAATGTCGATGAATTTAAAAGATAAACATAAATTTTAAATAAAAGAATTGTAATTTATCTTTGAATATTCAAACCTTTTATGATTTTGATTAATTAACATTAATTTAGTTTAATTTAATGTTGCGTTAATAATCCAACCATAATGTTATAGAATTGAAAAGGGAGAATGGATTTAATGCAATTAGATTATTTGAAAATAAAAATAAAATGAATAAAAATTGTACTAAACCTACCTGCTATTTATAGACAGGTTGTTTTAATTGGATTTAATTTACTTAATAATTAACGCTTGCCTTAATTGCTGGGCGCAAAGACCATAATACCCTAAACCACTCTTGTGCTTCTCCGACCAAGACATTGAGTTCCCAGAATCCGGCGGCCGGCGGCTTCCAACTCATCCTACCAGTGAATACAAACGGAATACTTCATTGGAATTGAATTCATGATTACATACATCGATTCGGACATCGACAAGTTGGTTCTAATGTAACGACCCAGGCCCACCACTAGCAGATATTGTCCTCTTTGGACTTTCCCTTTCGGGCTCCTCTTAAGGCTTTAAAACGGGTCTGTTATGGTAAGGTTTCCACACCCTTATAAATGATGATTTGTTCTCCTCCCCAACCAATCTGGGACATCACAGCTAGAGATTCTAGAGTTTGGAATTTAAGTTTCTCGGGAAATAATTCTCTCAATCTTGAGTTATTGTGTGAAACCCTGTCCTCCTCTCGATCCACATGACTTGTGCCTTGTGAGAAGTTGTCGTGTTCAGAGTAGACCTACTACGTATTACCGTCAGCCTCACGATTTTAAAAATCATCTACTAAGAAGGAATTTTCACACCCTTACAAGAAATGATTCATTTCTCACTCTAACAAATGTGAGATTTCAGAACTCACCCTCTTGAGGGTCTAATGTTCTGGCTAGCACACCGCTCGATGTCTAGTTTTGATTCCATTTGTAACTACCTTAGTGTAAACCTACATTAGATATTGTCCATTTTAGTTCATAGAACACTTCAAAATCCCACATTTGTTAATTAATAATAACAAATGATAACGAACAAAATAAATTAAGTATTCAAATGTAATAATTATTCATACATGCATATTTTTTTAATTATTTTTATTACTTTGTTAATAAATTATTATAATTATATAAAATGTATAAATATATCTCAATTAATATAATTTACTCAATAATATAAATTCAGTAGTGGGTTTAAAAAGAGTTTTCATTAATTAGTTTTGTTAACGCTTCCATAAAAGTTACCTATGGATATATCCGCCTTTTATTAGCTATTTTTACACGTGTCGTAATTACAGAGTGCCAACTTTGAGTAGGATAAGCATGAAAAATATTTCTCTAGCCTTGGCGTTCACTGATCAAGCTATCAAGATTTGCCACGTGGGATTCGAAAAATAGCAGACCTGTGTTCAAAAGCCTATAA
>NW_019648212.1:0-1410 GCF_002806865.2 Cucurbita pepo subsp. pepo
ATAAACGTTTGGGTTAAATTTGAAACGTGAAAAATAGGGGAAATGGGAGGAATATAAAAAGTTAGTTGACATAAAAAAGGATGAATAATGTTAAGAATAGCCAGAGTGGTTTAGTTTTCAAATTCAATAATGTTAAGCTTTGTGTCAAACCTTTAGTTGCCCAACCAAGAATGTAAATTTATTATTAATATCAAACCATCATATCACACTCCAAAACCATGATAAATTAGAACAAACAAGTATCTATTTACCTGGTTCCATGGCAGTAACTGGCATCACGGAAGACAAATCAGCTAAGGTCTGCAAAGCATCTACAGCAATGTTCCCATCTATTCAGAAAAACCACAAATTAGCAACTTTTTTAATGAAAAAAAACCAAAGAGTTCAGAACAATATACAACTCTGTTCAACCAATGATAATCATGAAAATTAACCAACCACAAGTTGAGCAATTGAACGGTTGACTCTTTCATCAACTAATATGTATAACAATCATTGCATACAACACTACAGATTGAAACTAGAGCAACAAAATTACCTCCACGTGACTGCTTCCTGCTTTTCTTTCGCTGAACTAGTGGAAATGATAGCTCACAATCTGCATTTGAAATTTCAGAATCAACTTTTCCTTCTGGAACACTGAGACTGCCTACGCCATCCATAATAGGCGCTTCAGGTCTATTTTCTGTTAAATAATCGACACTTTGATGAAACTGCCGGTCTTTATCATCTAAAACTTTCTCCTTTCTGTACCGTTTCTTCATCTTGCGGTGAGCCTTGACTGTCCTTGCAGACTCTATATCTACTATCAAGCTAGGATCATAACCAAATTGTTCGATTGGTCTTCCTTTACGTCCACCGCTGACCTGAAATCAGTCCTGTACAAGTTAACATCCGAAGCTTCAACTGTTTCCAACTATCTCCAAAGAGCAAGAAAGGAGAGTGTGGGTGCTAATTGCATAAACAATTATAACATTAGGCATAACACTACTAGCAAACAATAATGTTACTGAAGGAAACTTCAATGAATACTGAAATTCCATTCTTCCCCTCACCTCGTATGAGGATTTCAAGTTCTCTTTTATTTTGCAAGGCATGGATGTTGTGGAAGTGCCCCCTCTTTGTGAGGCTTCAGCCAAAGCTAATGTGGCACCATGTGCAACTTCATCACTGCTCACGTGAAATTCTGACTTCTTCGAACTTTTATTACCAGAAGCATGGTTTTTCCATTCACTTCTTTTATTTGAATATGAAATAGGAACACGAGGTGTCCTTTTCTGCACGACACGAGGCTGGCTACCTATATGAAGATTGTCACAGCCAAGGTTTAAGAAAAATTAGGTCCTGTTAATCTTGTTATAGGACAATTGTAAAAAATATTTTTGCAATGCTTTTACTGCCAAGAAAACA
>NW_019648212.1:2651-3294 GCF_002806865.2 Cucurbita pepo subsp. pepo
TTGGGATTGTTTACCTTCATTGATCTTTATTGTTCTGTGGGCTCAGTTTTCAGTTTTTCACCTAAGTTTTAAGTTATAAGGTTCATTCGAATAAGTTCCTCATAGGGAAGCTTCTGCAACTTTATGTCTAATTTTCATTTTATCAAGAAAAATCCTGTACAATTTCTCCACCTTTCTTAGAGGGAAATTGTTTGGCTTTCCTGAACTTTATAGATAACCTATCTCCATTAATGGAGCCCTCAGTCTTCTCCTACTTGATCATAAAAACAAGTGTAGAATTAAGGCTCTTCGGTGCATAGCTGTTTAAGCTACCTCATGGTATTTGGACTGATTGCTTATTTTAGGATGTTTTTAGAGTTCTTCAGGTGAGAAAACATAGATTTTCAAGCCTCCATGAGATGCAGGCCCTATAAATATATTAGTTACCAATAAAATCATAAACAAAAACATGGAAAACAGCCCCTCATGCACAATAGCATTTCAATATTGTCTTACCATGATATAAACTCCTAAGCAAAGACAGACATCCACCAGTTGCTGCAACGGAACTAGTACAATAGTCTTCATTTGAGAAACTCATTTGAACTTTTCCTTGATTAGTCTTTGGAGATTCTTGAAAACCTGAAGCATGATAATTATCACG
>NW_019648213.1:0-3294 GCF_002806865.2 Cucurbita pepo subsp. pepo
TTGAGACCTCATACTCCAAGGATCAAAATATTAAACATAGATCATGATAAGAACATACAATTCAAGAACAGAACTAAGGAGTTTAAGTACTTACGACTCCTGTACCCTATGGCCTAAATGAACTACCCTCTGGCACATACGTGTGTCACAGTGTGGGCGAGCGTGTCGAGATTAGTGTCTCGTGCAGCTTCCTTTGAAATGGGTTTTTTCAAGGACAGTACCGGGCGGCACGGGTGTGCGGTGTTGCATTCTAGCCCGCGTGTTAGAGGTTGCTACATACACCCGCTATTCGACACGGTATCGGTAAGTGACAAGGCATGGGCACGGGAGGGCCAATGCCTCGATAGAACCCGGATGGATGGATGTTCGACAAGTCCGGATGAGATGAGCGACACGCGGGCCCATTCTCGATAGCATGACCAAGTGAGTTTTGATGGCCAACGACACCCTGAGACTCGAGACGGTATCAAGACATATTAGCCATGTCGATGGAGATCGAAATGACAAGATGAGACGCGATGGTGCATTGAGAGTCCTTTGCCCGAGCAGAGACAAGGTCGAGGCGAATGACTTGGCCTAGTGTAGAGGTAAGTCAGTTGTGTCGCATACTATTGAACATGCACGTGCAGGCGGAGTGTGTGATCGAACGAGCTTGGATTCTGCACAACCGATGTTCGATTGGCGAAGACAAACCTCGCAAAGGTCCGACGAAGCCAAAAAGTCGGGGCGAAAAATATATCTAAGACTTAATTTCTCTTAAAGTGGGTCATGAGCGTGTCTAGATCATGATGCCGCGCTGTAAAGAATGTATGGCTGTAAGAACAAGAAAAAAGAAAAAAATTGTGTAATAGACTAGAATCTTTGTACTCATTCCATTTGTTAATTACTTATGTATGGATAAAATAAATGTATTGAAAGTTGTGTTTTAAATTCTTGTGTTTTATTTCTCATTAAAAACAAACTCATGTGCGAAGCGAGCATTCTATCATATGAGCTATACCCCCATTATAGAATAAAGGTCTCGAACTTTCATGATGAGGTAAGAAGCCATTTTGGACTCTTCTTAAGAAGTACTTATAGAATTTGCTTGGATTTTTGTATAAACCTTAATCTAAGTATGAATTAAAGGAATGTGAAAGAAAAACACCTAGAACCGTGATTTAAGGCTCCGAATCTATCAAATTTCTTAGGATTTAATTAATGTTAAAATAACCCACTAAATGAACTCTACTGCTTCTGAATTTTTAATACTGAACATAATATGATATGTTACGAGTTTATATGAAAAATTTGGTGGTCATTGGATAAGGTTAATTAGCTATACCAAGTAACGGTGTAATTAAAGGATCCAGATTCAAGTTCGATAGGCTAGAATTTTAAAAAATTAAGAATGGAGGTGCAGGTAATTGGACCCCGTGCCTCTCGCATGCGAAGCGAGCGCTCTACCATATGAGCTACACCCCCTTTATAGAATAAAGGACTCGAACGTTCATGATTAGGTAAGAAACCATTTTGGACTCTTTTTAAGAATTACTTTTAGAATTTGCTTGGAATTTTGTATAAACCTTAAACTAAGTATGAATTAAAGGAATGTGAAAGAAAAACACCAAGAGCCGTGAATTAAGGCTTTGAACCGATTAAATTGATTGTGATTTAAGTAACATTAATATAACCCACTAACTGAACTCGACTGCCTATGAATTTTTAATACTGAGAATAATATGACATGTTAAGAGTTTATATGAAATTTGGTAATCATGGGATAAGGTTAATTAGCTAACCAAGTAATGGTGTAAAATGACCATAATGCACATAAGGAAATTTAATTTTGGTTCATGATCTAGATGACCTCCAAATGTTATGAAACTTTTTATTAAACCTAGATTCGAGTTTAGACTACGTCGCTTTTCAACGCACGAACCTATGGCATAGGTTCAAATTGTGTCACTTTTAATGTATGAAGTCTTTGACGTATGCTAACAGTACGTCGCTTTGAACGTATGAAGCCTTTAACAAAGGATGTCAGGTTCATGAATAGTACCATAAATACTAGGGGGAGTGTCCTGGAGAATGAAGCAACAATCAAGGATTAGAACAGGGATCAAGATCCAAGTTTTAAAGATAAGAATCTTAAAACAAATAACAATAGAGGTGGAGGGAATTGAATCTCATGCCTTTTGCATGAGAAGCGAACACTCTACCATATGAGCTACACCCCCTTAATATAATAAAGGTCCCGAACGTTCATGGTGAGGTAAGAAACCATTTTGGACTCTTCTTATGAAGTACTTTTAGAATTTGCTTGGATTTTTGTATAAACATTAAACCAAGTTCAATTAAAGGAATGTGAAAGAAAAACACCAAGAACCATGAGTTAAGGCTCCGAACCGATCAAATTTCTCAGGATTTAAGTAACGTTAAAATAACATACTAAATGAACTTCGCTGCATAGGAATTTTTAATACTGAGCATAATACGACATGTTAATAGTTTATATGAAATTTTGTAGTTATTGGATACGGTTAATTAGCTAAACCAAGTAACGATGTAAAATGAACATAATGCACCTAAGGAAATTTACCATTGGTTCATGATCTAGACGACTGCCTAATGCTATGAAACTTTGTATTTAACCTAGATACGAGTTTAGACTACGTTGCTTGTAACACATGAAGTCATGGCATAGGTTCAGACTATGTCGGTTGAAATGTATGAAGCCTTGGACGCAAGTTCAGACTGTGTCGCTTGGAACGTAGGAAGCCTTGGACACAGAATGTCAGGTTCATGACTAGTACTATAAATACTAGGGGGAGTTTCTTGGAGAACAATACAACGATCAAATACTAGAACAAGGATTCAGATCCAAGTTCTTAAGAAAAGAACCGAGAACAATAGTACCAAGCCCCTTGGATCGAAACTAAGGTTGAGACCTCATAAGTTAAGGATCAAAGTCCTAAAGATAGATCATGATAAGAACTCACAATTAAAGATAAGAACTAAAGAGTCCAAGTAATTACAACATGAACAAGAAAAGAAATAAAAGAAATAGTGTTATAGGCTAGAATCTTTATACTCATTCATTAATTTCATGTTTTAATTACATATGAATCTATAAAATAAATGTATTGTAAATTATAAACGTATAAAATTTACCCATCTTATCGAGTCATCTGATCCTTACAATAATATAAGTATTTGAACCTAAGATTTCAAAACAAACAAAATAGAGTTAGCACCAAATTGAACCATGTGTTTCTTCATGCAAAGAGAGCGCTCAACCATATGAGCTACATC
>NW_019648214.1:0-699 GCF_002806865.2 Cucurbita pepo subsp. pepo
ATGAAGTGGTCTTGGCTCTAGTGATATCATTCACCACTGCTCATAAGCTATCATATCCCAACAATTCCTAATATAACAATTTCTAATTATGCACTCTAGCTATTTAAAATAATCATGCTCATAAGCTATCATATCCCAACAATTCCTAATATAACAACTTATGGGTCATTTTGTCTTTTGGCCCATTATGGGTCTTGATTGGTCTTAACACAATACCGGCAAAAGAAAGAAAAGTTGGAAAGTTGAGAGAAGTAGAAGAGAAGAAAGAAAGAGTGGCCAGAGTACTCACCGGACCACCGCCGGAATTCGCCCTCAACCTTGATGTAGTTTCATGGACCTTTTTCTTGGAGTTATAGTGAGGTTCAAGAGGTCGGAGTCCTATTTCTTCCATCAACAAACCAAGATGGTCCGTGAGGTGAGTTATTGGTATTCTTCAGATCCAAGACCACCATTTGCAACTCGTGAATATGTTCATAAAGGAGGATTGCTCTACAAGATCAGTGAAGAAACTTGCCCGGGAAATGTGACTGATATCGATATTTCGAGGTCTCTTTCCAAGAACTATAAGGAGGCGAACGACCTATTTTTAACTCTCTTATTTTGGTCTATGTTGAAGTAAAGTTTAAGAAAAAAAATATCCAGACCCAGTTTAAATCACGGTCTATAACTTTACCAACGAAACTATATCAGATTTGGATT
>NW_019648214.1:2327-3292 GCF_002806865.2 Cucurbita pepo subsp. pepo
CAGATCCAGAGCCTAGAATTTCAAACCCGATAGGTTTGTGAGAGTAGGCACGAGAATCCTAGAGATGCATGAATCCAAGTCTAAGCCACCAAGTTCCACCCTAGAAAGGATAGTAGAACACCACGGTAAGTGTAGGTAGCCCGCTAGAGTTGAGCAGTGTGGGTAGTATCATCAGAATCTCCACTTCCCTCTCTACTCTGATACCGTACCGTCGAGATAGAGCTACGGTACGAAGATCGTTGAGCTTGGCAGATCCAGATAGGGAAGTGTGACAGGTGCCCAGACTTAGTGGTGATAGCTAAGGGGTCTTCTGAACAGGACTCCTGGGCCGTAGAAACCCGTCCCTGAGCGGGGGACGTGGAGCCACGTAGGATGACTTAGTAGCTGACCGGCACACAGGGGGTCGCACCCCGAGTTTAGTGGATGTATGGTCCCGTGAGAGGGTTGTCAGCTAACCTCTTCGGATGATGTTCAGAGAGAGAGATGTATTCAGATCCAGCCATACGATCCCCTCAGATTTACTTATGAGGTCGTCTCACCTCAGGACACTGGCCATTTCACTGCATATGATGGGCAAGCCTCCTAAGATACAGAAAAGAGAGTTGTAGCTTAGATCACTCTCCTAAGAAACCTGAGAAAGACCGTGGATACGTAGATAAGTATGCGAAAAGAGACTACAAGTAGGTTGCTTACTGAGTATATTTTTGTACTCACCCCTTTCAACCCTTTTTTTTCAAGTACCCGTCGATACGGGGAGGTGTTCGAGAGTTGCACTATCACAGAGGGGTGTCATTCTGGAGCGTCAATCCCTTGTCGTTTTTTTAGAGTCTTTTGTATTTTTCTTCATAATTGTATTTTATTTTATTTTAATTTTGTATTTAATTTTGGTGTCATCCACTCCTTTTTCTTGTTTTAANTATTTTAATTTTGTATTTAATTTTGGTGTCATCCACTCCTTTTTCTTG
>NW_019648215.1:0-265 GCF_002806865.2 Cucurbita pepo subsp. pepo
ATGCATTTTAATAGTTTTGTTCATTAAATTTTCTTTAAAATATTTCGGCAGAGTCCAATGGAAATAGTATTTTTTTTTTATTACTCTTTTGTAATTTGTATGGTATTATTAGAGGCTTTTGAATGAATATGATAATTGATTCTCTGTCCTCTTTGACAATTTTAGATACCTCCATATCCGATATTTGATGCGTCACGTTTCATTATAAGATCTGCCCTTGGGTCAATAAGACTTAAGCAAAGAGTTTATTTGACTAATGATTTGA
>NW_019648215.1:2445-3292 GCF_002806865.2 Cucurbita pepo subsp. pepo
TTTGAGAGGCACTATAATGGTCAAGTTCAATAGTATCTTAGATTAAAAAGACTTTTATGAACTTTGAACCTTTAATAGTGTTATGTCATAGATATTTGGTTCAATTTCAACAAGTGAGGTTGAGGTCATTCAAATGGTTAATGTAATAATCCGGTCATTTTCAAGGTCTCTTTTGTTGAACGCCATCATGGCTGAGATGACTGAGATGAGCACCAGAGTGAGTTTGATAAGGAGGGTCGTAGAGAACCACACCCCAAGCCAAGCACCAGAGTGAGTTTGTAACGAACCAAAAAAAAAAAAACTAAATAATTAAATAATTAAAATAATAATTTCCCCTAAACTACTCCCCACTAACCCCCTCTCTCTCCCAACTATCTCTCCTCAACCAACTCATCCGTAAAAAAAAACCCAAATCAGAATACTGGATGCATCTGAGTTTCCTACAATGAAAAAAAAATAGATGCATATGAGGTTCCGAAAAAAAAATACTGGATGAGTTCCTACCATTAAAGAAAAATACCAACAACCAGATTTGTAAGGAGAGCTGGAGATTTAATTATTGGAGAGATTTGCTTCGGAGAGAGATCTTGCTTTGTTAGTACGGTAAGTCATATTTCAGACTGGATGCATATGAGGTTCCTATAATAAAAAAAAAAANCATGAAAGAAAAATACCAACAACCAAATTTGTAAGGAGAGCTGGAGATTTAATTATTGGAGAGAGATTTGCTTCGGAGATAGATCTTGCTTTGTTAGTACGGTAAGTCATATTTCAGATCTCTTTTTCATTTATCCGAATCAGATTTTCTTTTCCTTTATCTAATTAATCTGAATAAGATCTCTTGTTA
>NW_019648216.1:0-367 GCF_002806865.2 Cucurbita pepo subsp. pepo
CTAGGTCGAGACAAACACCTTCATCCAAGTCTATGATGAATTTCTCTACCTTCTTTGCCTTCATGTAGACCGATTTCGAGGCTAGGCTAAGCTCATTCGCCTCATGAATTCTTGGTATATTCCTATTGTTTTATACATGTGACCATGCTCAAGTAATACTCTTCTCATAATGTCGTGTGATTAAACAACCATTAGGACTGAGAAACATATTTGTGCATCATCCTAGAACATGAACGATGCACAAGATACTTTATGGTCATCTAAACTCTATTGAGGAGTGTATACTGCTGTCAATTTATTGAGGAGTGTATACTGCTGTCAATTTATGTTCAATTCCAGCCTCTTCACAAAAATTGTTAAATGTACT
>NW_019648216.1:2971-3291 GCF_002806865.2 Cucurbita pepo subsp. pepo
AAAGGAAAATCCAAGGCATTCGAGGTGTTAAAAAATTTCAAAGAAACGGTGGAGAAGGAAACTGGTAGACACATTAAAGCTGTACGATCCGATAGATGTGGCTAGTATACTTCGACGGCTTTCATGGAGTACTGCGAGGAGCAAGGCATAAGGTGATTTTTAACCGCACCGTACACCCCTCAATAAAATGGTGTGGCTGAGAGAAAGAACCGGNAAAGGATGTCGAAGGAATTTTGGGCAGAAGCCGTGCAATGCACCATCTACGTACAAGAGGCTTGAAACGGACAAAAGCCTGCAATTTCTCACCCTTAAAGTGTTCG
>NW_019648217.1:0-765 GCF_002806865.2 Cucurbita pepo subsp. pepo
TTTCCTTCTATCATTTTTAATTTTGTTTCTATATAACAACCTTCATCAAATTATACTACTAGACTGTAACTACGCATGTTGTAGTAATATGTTATGATGATCATAATCTCTATGGTGCGTAAATATATGTAGACCATGTCATGTAAGCTATGTCATGCACGAAAGACTTGATATGAATTTGTATGCATAATTCACAGATTTGTTATGTTACAGATGATTTTAACCTATGAGAACCTCATGCATTTTTGTGTGTTATATGCATCGAAATACTTTACTATTATGATTAGTACGGACGTGTACCTTACGACTTACCACATTTATGTTTGTTCTGAAATTATGTGGGTCTTTTCCCTCAATGGTGTCCAACAGTCGTTAGCGAGTGCTAGCTCGATGAGCCAGGCCACGGGTACATTATTGGCTCGGATGGAAGACTTGTCTTATGTATTACGCACATGTCATTTATGCTTATGTGCTATAATGATGATAATGTGAGCTAGTATGATGTGATGAAGATGATATAATAATATGGTGATAATACGATGACATGATAATGATGATGATATGATGACGATGATACATAATAACATGATCGCATAAGATGCATGATGATGATATAACTCAATATGACGATATTTTCATATTAAGATGATATGCATATACCAAATGTCGATAATGAGTTTTTCTAAGATACAATCCTAAATGATCTTAATGATGATGAATATATGAAGGTCGATGTATGCATGTTACATAGAGTAATATGTGAAT
>NW_019648217.1:820-3290 GCF_002806865.2 Cucurbita pepo subsp. pepo
ACCTCATGCATTTTTGTGTGTTATATGCATCGAAATACTTTACTATTATGATTAGTACGGACGTGTACCTTACGACTTACCACATTTATGTTTGTCCTGAAATTATGCCGGCCTTTTCCCTCAATGGTGTCCAACAGCCATTAGCGAGTGCTAGCTCGACAAGCTAGGCCACGAGTACATTATTGGCTCGGATGGAAGACTTGTCTTATGTATTACACACACGTCATTTATGCTTATGTGCTATAATGATGATAATGTGAGCTAGTATGATGTGATGAAGATGATATAATAATATGGTGATAATACGATGACATGATAATGATGATGATATGATGACGATGATACATAATAACATGATGGCATAAGATGCATGATGATAATATGACTTAATATGACGATATTCCATATTAAGATGATATGCATATACCAAATGTCATGATGCATTATGATAATGAGTTTTTCTAAGATACAATCCTAAATGATGTTAATGATGATGAATATATGAAGGTCGATGTATGCATGTTACATAGAGTAATATGTGAATGATGTACAGGATTGTGTCATAAGAATATTCTGAGGATGAAAACTATAGGAACCTCATGCATATTGTGTGTTCATTTACATCAGATTATTCCTTATTTATGATGATGAGTATGGACATGTACACTATTTATGATGATTATAATCATCATGCCTTACATAATATTTGAGGGTTTGTTGAACTTCGGACGTCTGGCTATACACGACTAACCTGACTATGATGGGCCCAGAAGGTGGGAACCGTCTGGAGACTCACGCTCGCATGTGTGGGTTGTGTGTAGAGAAGTACTACACATCCATTCTTGTTCAGACTGGAGGTCACCTCTATAATGGTTTTAATGATAAGTCCCTAGTTATTAGTTGCATAGGTTTACATTCTCTAACTCCAATAGTTGGGTCACTTGCGGAGTATTTCATAAAATTTTCAAGTCATGTGCTACTTCTATTTTTTTGGTAAACAGAAGACACCCTTCTACGGCCGACAACGAAATCGCAAGTAAAAACCATAACACATGCATATGATATAGTTGTATTTAAATTTTTAGACCTAGGTTAGTATACGAAGTTGTTAATTTTAATATTTACTTTTGTCTTATTTAATATTTCGAATATGTTGCTTTAAAGACTTTTACTTTAAACATATAAGTCTATGACGTTGTTTTACGATAATGTTTTAAATGTTTATATGTGCATAAGAGATGATATTATGAATATGGTAACGACTTTAGGTTAGTAGAAATCTAGGATCATTACAATAACACCGGGCGGTGTGCCAAGGACAGGACGTTGATCCTCAAAGGGGTGGACAAAAGCCTGTGTGGTCAAAAGATGGAATGAACTTGGAGGTTTGTCGAAGACGCCCACTGTTCAATTGTTGGCCGCGGTTCAGAAGGCGAAGGAGGGAACGTGTGGTCGCCAAAGGGCGGCTGCTGTAGTGGAGTCGACAGAAGAATGGTCGTCGTACGTGCGCCGGAGCGGTAGTCGACTGTCGTTTTGTGCTGCTGACAAAAGGTGTCACCATGGTCGCAGGCTTGCTGAAGCACTCATCACATCCCACCGTCGTTTGTGGTTTGGCAGATCAGCGGAGGGGAAGAAGAAGATGAGAGAGATGAAACAAGATAATGAAATTTTATTTAAATTTAGAATCAATTTAATTAAATTATTTCCTCATATTGAAAAGTTAAAAGTGAAAAAAAAGCAAAAAATGGGGTGAGAGAGGCTCGAACTCTCGACCTCAGGATATCTCTTAATGCTATGAGACCTACGCGCTAGCCAACTGCGCCACCACCCCTATCTTGTAATGAAGTTATTTAAATTTTAAATTAACTAAAATATATTTTCATATTGAAAAGTTGAGTGAATCATATAAAATTGAGAAGAAAAAACCGATAAAAACTAAAAATAAAATAAAATAAGAAAAATGGGGTGAGAGAAGCTCATACTCTCGACCTTAGGATAACCCATAAAGCTATAAGACCTACACGCTAGTCAACTGAGCCACCACACTATTGTATTTATTAATTTTTTGATATTAAGAAAAAAAAATAATAATATAACCAAATATGACACAATATAAACTTTATATTAAGACATTTAAAACGATAGGTTTATGTTATACATAGAAACAGTAAAATTATTGGTTATTGGACTTAGGCGTGACATGCAATTTTCTAGGACTCGGTCTCAAAATGGTTGAAACTCAAGTTCTCATTCATAGTTTCAAATGTAAGTTTTGTCAGAGGAAACTTGCCTACTAAGACCTTCAACTTCACATACCACGCCCAACGTACCTAATAAAATTTGACTTAGACTCGTGTACGTATTTTTTTCTTTTTTCTTTTTAAAAAAGAAAACAAAAAAATCTATTTTCTATAAAATACGCGTAAAACAAAACTAACATTTTTCTAGAACATTGTTATATAATTCATAT
>NW_019648218.1:0-1010 GCF_002806865.2 Cucurbita pepo subsp. pepo
CACGATCTTGTCTAAGGCTAGAGGTACTTAAGTTGACGGTCTACAGAACACCTTCTACCTAGAGATTGGGTTAGTACTTGAGCCTAGTTAGCCCAGTTTTATGAGCATGCGTGAGTGATGTAAGGATTTTTTTTAAAAATGAAAAATCACCTAGACATCAAAGGTAAAAATTCAGTATAAATGTTATACTTGGAAAAAATCACCTAGACTTAGCTTATATTTAATTAGCCGGAATATACCTAAGTAATAAATATACCCAACCGTCTAAAATACTTAGTGGGAGGAAAAAGGGATATGAGATACATCGTTTTCTTTTTACGCTCTCTGGAAAATTTACACCATGAGATTCATGCTCGGCCTCGTGTCGCCCTGGGAGCAACCTCCATTCGGAAGGTATTTGCATGAGTCAATAACAAAGTGAATAGAGAAATTATTTATAGTAAGTGGGAGAAGGAAGTATATCAACACATCCTATGGTCTCCACCACTAGGTTGCATCGTGAGATTCCCATGTTCCGCCTGCACGTTGCCCTAGAGCAACTACCCATTTGGAGGGTTGTAGCATGGGAGTCGGAATAACGCAAACTCCAGAAATGGATAGGATTTCTTAGGTCCATTCCCAACTTTGACTTTTTCATTCGATAGGATTGTTGGGGCCGATCTCTGAGGTCTGGAAATGGTGGGTCACACTTACAAAGAATTACTAAGAGTTAGTATATTCTTGACCAAAGTGGCGATAACTAAAACACTATAGGAATAAGAGTTATTCTAGGATTAGTGTTTAAGTCAAGAATGTCTTGGTTTAGTGAAGGAGTGATTGACTGCCCCTCGGTAGCAATTGCTCTAACTCACTAAAGTATCGTTGTAAATTAACAAATTTTGGGTACATTATTACATTTGCTAAACCTGAATGGATAAAAAAGGATTAAGCCAATTCACTAATAGAATTTGTTTTAATTCTCAACATGTCAAGCTCAATAGTACAATTACTCGCTTCTGAGAAATTAAACG
>NW_019648218.1:1427-3290 GCF_002806865.2 Cucurbita pepo subsp. pepo
TTTTTTTTTTTTTTTTTTCAGTTAACTAGTTCCTAGAGAATGCTTATGGAAGGCGAGATAACACTCAAGGTTGGAACAGGAGAAGTTGTTTCAGCAAGATCAGTAGGAAATTTAAAGTTGTTTTTCGAAGATAGATTCATTATATTAAATAATGTACTTTTTTTTCTTGGAATGAAAAGAAATCTAATATCTATCTGTTGTTTATTAGAACAATTGTATAAAGTATCTTTTCAAATCAATGAAGTGTTCATTTTCAAAAGAGGTATTCATATTTGTTCTGCAAAACTAGAAAACAACTTATATATGTTAAAACCGAGCGAAACAAATGCTATTTTAAATACCGAGATATTTAAAACAGCTAAAACTCAATGAACCATGAAAGAACCAATTGAGTTGGCAAAGAACCCAATGAACCATGAAAGAAGCAAACACATTGACGTTCATTTTCACTTTATCTGAGATCATGTGAAGGAAGGAAGTGTGAAATTTCTGCATGTGGCAAGTCAGGATCAAGTTGCTATCATCTTTACAAAACCACTACCGAAAGTACTTATATGAAAATACAGGAGATGATTGGCATGATAGATGGCAGAAGCATTTAAGTTGATGGGGGAGCTTTGTTGAATGAAGGTTAAATGTTATTTGTTAGTTAATTTTAGTAGGTTAATTTTAGTGGGTTTTAAATTCAAAAGAAGTAAAAAAAGGCAGAATCTTGGAAACGAAAGGCCAAAATTTATTTTAGGAAACGGTGGGTTTTATGGGTCACGAAATAGTGGCATTCTCATAGTCATATTAGTTTAGGAGATCTTATAAATAGATCGTATTTCTATGGTGAAGAGCAGAGAAAAAAAGAAAAGAAACAAAGAAGTAATAGAAGAAGGATTTTTCAAATAAACAGAGTGTTCTTTGTCTCTTTCGGTAGTGTGTGAGATTTATTTAGCTTTTACACGTTTTTACTCAATTGATTCAATATTTTCCTTTGACCATTTGACAAACACCGGAAAGGGATTACCTTTTTTTAGGTGGCCATTTGAAGGGAAGTGGCACAGATTTAGTTGGTCCTTTGGAGCAATTTTTAAGGGTAGAATAGTTATTTAAATGAGTGAATCTAACGAGAAACAAATCACAGCTTTTTTCATCAAAGTCAAATCCCAGGTTTTCTTCTCTAAGTTATTTTTACGCTTTCATTTTATTCTAACAAATGTCCTTCGTTCCGTCAACGATTTTCTCTCACCAATTGTCAAAAGACTGATGGTGTTACTATAACACGTGCGGAAGCAATTTGTATCCTAGGCACTCTAAGTACATCAATTATAGTAAATTAGCTAGCATGTTCAAAAGCATTAAAACTCAATGAGTTTGAATACTAATCTTTTGTAGTTCAAATTTCTTTTACTTCATGAACCGGTTTCGAACCACCATAATGTCTTCCCTACTATTCTCCAGCCTTAAAACGGGATTGTGGAATCCGGTGAGTGACTAAACTTGATAGGAATTTAGTATATGTAAAGAGAGTTTTGAGAGATTTTCTCAAAGTTTTTCAAGCTCACTTTTCATGTACCTTGATCTAGGGTCATATTTGCATGTTCATGCAAATTTGAGATTACCAAATTTTGACACTTAAATTTTCACTCAAATTTGTGGGATTATGTGGCAAGCATGCAAGTTTGAGTTATGGAGTAGGGGAGGGAGATCTCATAGCTGGAACCAGAGGCTAGGGTGTGAGAATCATAATCACTGGGGCAACATGGTTTATGGAAGCACCGAAGGAGGGAGATGTCATAGGCGCAATATGGAAAGTCCTCGGAGGCTTATTTTTTTAGATACGTGGTTTATGGAAGCACCTAGGGAGGGAGATGTCAT
>NW_019648219.1:0-1568 GCF_002806865.2 Cucurbita pepo subsp. pepo
TTTTTAATTCCGGGAAGATCTCTATCAGAATTTGTTGTTTTCTTTGAAGTAAAAGATAATTCCTTGGACTGTGATTGATTAATACCACGGTCTAATTGTTCACTTGAGTTGTGAAGAGAGCAATCTGAACTGTTATCTTCTAGAACATCTTCAGGAAAATTTGACTCTCTTTCTACTCTCTCCTCCTTTGTTGTTATTGAATCACTTTTTGATGAAACCGAATACACCTTCGTCTCTGAATCAGAAACTTCTTCCTCCCTGTGATTCTGATCTTTCTCCAACGCAGTACATTTATCTTCTACAACATCATTCACATTCTCTCTAACAGCAATCACATTGGCTTTAGAATCTTGATTTATCCCCTCAAACTTATTGGCATCAGAAACATGATCTGCATCTGAGCTTTGATGAGCCTCTAATGGTTTCGTGCCGGCGTTTGACTCACTTACTAAATTGTTTGACTTCGTAGCCAATGCCTTGTGTGTGGTTTCTTTAGCATTCACAGTTTTGCTAATATTCTCTTGATGTGGTCTGCGTTCTTTCCGCTCTGTTCTAACAGCTCGTTTACTCTGGTTCTTAATAGGAGTTTTTCTCTTGTCAATCTCTTTCATTTTTAACAGATCCAAACTTCCAACAAAGAATAAATGCAGCAGCGACAAAGAGGAGGATTATCAACTAGGCTCACTCTGGACTGTATCAAAAGATCAAAAGTATTGTAGATGCGAGAATATGTGGCTCCAAAAATCTTCACAATTAGCAGGGCTGTAACTTATAGCACCACTGTGATTCTCATATATCATACTAACTTAAAAACCTGCAATTGAAAATATTAATGAGCAACAATAATGAAGTAGCCTAAATAGCCGAATTCAAAGCAAAGTCATAGTAGCGACACTATGCAACCATCTAGATTGAATGAACTAGTATTCCCCATACAAGTCAAAATAAATAAATACATAAATAAAATAAAATAAAACCCTCTTATGAAACTTCAGAAAAACACCTCTATGTTAATGGATGACAAACAAAAGAAATGACCAGTCCTTTCTCTACGAGAAGCCAAACGATAGCGAAGGTTGCTTTTAGATTTATCCTTTATGACTCTCTGAAAATGCGTGAAGGCAAAATGGAAATGGGAAAGATCAAAGTGAATCACAATTCTAATCTCTGCCTAGACAGGGTTATGTACAAAATCAAAATTAATAGATGAGCAGTCGTTCATCGTAATGTACTTAAACCATAGTAATCTTAGAGTCAGAAATGGTAGCATCGAATTCAATTCACGATTATAGCAATCAAACAGTCAATCTCCATCGTGTTTCTAGAAATCAACTTCAATTTAAATCTACAAGGTGCCAGAGAATCAGAGTTACAGCAATTATAGAACGAATTCGATACTCTGTAATCCCGAAACTCCTAGGCAACTTAATTACAACGATCTAACTCGCAATCCAGGTCTCTGACCATACCAACAAGAACTAAACAACAAAACAGCCTTAATAGAGAGAGAGAGAGAGAGAGAGAGAGAGAGAGATTTCCAATTATTCAAACAAAAAGCATCCAACATT
>NW_019648219.1:2643-3288 GCF_002806865.2 Cucurbita pepo subsp. pepo
AAAAAAAAAAAAAAAAAACTACCAGGTGCAGAGGAATGCCAGTAGCAAACCAAAAACACAGGAAGAGAAATCAACAGAAAACAAAAAAAAAAGGAACACGACTCGACTCGACTGAACTCAACTCACCAGTAAATCACCTCCAGAAAGCAGCGCAGATTCAGAGATCGAATAAACGAAGAATCAACGGAACATTCATCTCGTGATTGTACACAGAAAAGCAACACAGTCGAAGTCGAAACGCTCAGGCGGTTCTTCAAAGCATGAGGAAGCGAGTGATGATGATGAGAGAAGCAATGGAAGGTTTAAAAAATGGCTGTCACTGAAGTTTCTCTAATGAGAGTTTTTGTTTGTTTTGAGTTTGTCGGTGATCGGGAAGTCACCGGAATTAGCCGGTTGCTCTACGCGTTGTTGGAAGTATTACCAATATACCACTAACAACCGCCATTGTTTCTCGTTTTATTTACGAAACTATCATTTTCGCTAATTAATGACCCAATTTTTATTTGTATCTCGAAATAAATAAATTTCCACCATTTTTTAATTTTCTTTCTAAATTAAAAAAAATATGATTTTTGGCAATTTTAGGTATATTTTGTAAGAATATTCAAAAAAAAAAAAAAAAAATTCGAAGATCCGAAAATTCAA
>NW_019648220.1:0-3288 GCF_002806865.2 Cucurbita pepo subsp. pepo
AAAACGCCTCTATTCTTCTCATCTTCATCAGGCTCCACGTAAATGCACTCTTTCGCCTCTCTCCACATTGCTTTAACAACTGGAGTTCCATCGAAGTGATAGTACTGACCCAAAATTGGCTTAATTGCCTTGGTTGCTTCCATCGCGTGGTAATGTGGCATTGTGGAGACCAAATGATGGGCCACATGAGTGTCAGTGATGTTGTGGAATACCTTGTTCAAGATGCCGTAGTCTCTGTCTACTGTCGCTAAAGCGCCTCTCAGCCAGTCCCATTCTGAGGAATCGTAATGCGGCAATGCCGGGTGAGTGTGTTGGAGGAATGTGATTAGGACAAGGAACCCGTTTACAATCAGCAATGGCACTCCGTAAACACAGACCACCCAGGTGAGGCCTTTGGCCAGAATGAGGCGGTAGAGTCCGTANTCAAGATGCCGTAGTCTCTGTCTACTGTCGCTAAAGCGCCTCTCAGCCAGTCCCATTCTGAGGAATCGTAATGCGGCAATGCCGGGTGAGTGTGTTGGAGGAATGTGATTAGGACAAGGAACCCGTTTACAATCAGCAATGGCACTCCGTAAACACAGACCACCCAGGTGAGGCCTTTGGCCAGAATGAGGCGGTAGAGTCCGTAAGTGATGGCCAGCAGCCCAGCATCAGAGATGAATATCTGCAACCGCTCACGGTCGGAGTAGATGGGGCTGTATGGGTCGTAGTGGCAGGCCAAACGGTCGTAGGGTCGGCCGGAGACATTGAAGGCCAAGTAGAGAGGCCAGCCTAGGACGAGTTGGATAGTGAGTGTGAAGATACGGCCAAGTGGGTTGTTGAGGTATGTGGAGTACCATTTGATAGCGGATTTCTGTTTAGGGACAAAGACTTCATCTCGCTCAAGAGAACCGGTGTTGGAATGGTGTCTGCGGTGGCTGTATTTCCAAGAGAAGTAAGGGACCAGGAGGGCAGAGTGTAGGATAAGGCCAACAGTGTCATCGAGCCACTGGTAATCACTGAAAGCGTGGTGGCCACACTCGTGGGCAATGACCCATACGCCAGTTAGGATGCAGCCTTGGGCAACCCAGTATAAAGCCCAGGCTGGATAAAACAAGAGGCTAGAGAGGTTTTGGAAGTAAGTGGTTGCAATGTAATAGAAGATCGAAGCTAAGGTAAGATCATAAACGACATAAGAGAATGAGCGGAGAACCGAACGCTGAAAGCAATGTGGGGGAATGGCTTTTTTGAGCTCACCAAGGGTGAATGGTGGTTTTGTGGACGGAACTCGCTTCAAGTTGTCAGAATCTGATTTCTTGAGGGATGAAGGAGAGGACATTCGACCTCCAGCACCCATTTTTTCTAAAAGATATTGTCCTGGAACAAGCGTAAAAGGAAAAAAAAGGAGATTGAAAATTTGCATCATTGAACAGTTAACAATCAACCGTAGGACTGTTCGATCACAATAGCCCCACAATCACTTTCATGAAATGGTAATGGTAAATCATTAATGAGACAAGAGAATAGTTCGTACATACAAATTTAACAAATCATTCAGAAAAAAACAATTTCGAATTCTAACGAATCTTGTAGACTCAGGATGTAAAAATTTCATTGGACAATTAAATTTAAGTATGCTAGACAAATTGCACTTTCACATGGCAAGGATTATAGATAGCAAGATGCCTTCATTTGATAGAAGTCAAAACACCAGGCCCACATGTACTACTTAAAAATTTTGTAAATGCATGAATTCAATGCGAACCTAATAATTCAACGTACAGCCATCAGAAAATTATAGGGGGAAACGTAAGAAAAGAACCAAAGGAGAAAGGGCGGCAATACAAAGAAAACCAACTTGCCAAGACACTTCGCCCCAAACTCGAGGCGGAAAAGGAAGTCCTTTATCCTCAAGTTCATCGACAAGACAGATTGGCAAGTTTCTAAAACACGCCCAGAGCGATTAGGTCTGCTGTCAACTTCACATTTACGTCGTATGAATGGCTGTGTATTGATTATTTTACAAATTTTTTAAAGAACATCTGCTTATCATGAAACTAATTTAAATTGATGTTCATGTTTAGAGACTAATTCCAACTCTCTGATGCCGTAAGCCGTGGGGTTATTCTATTTCTATTCAGCCTACAGTATGAATAGAAATATCTAGGTACTCAGCTTCAATGAGAAATCCAATACTCTGTTTATACGTACCGTACCTGAAAGAAACCCAATACGACCTTCTTTCAGGTAGGGTCTCAAGGAAGGATCTCTAATTGGGAAAAGGACATTCACAATTTCTTCTCTTGAAGAGAGAAGAAAAAAACTTCCCGAAAGTTGAAAACGAGATATCACGGATCAATAATCTGATGCGCAAATCTGTACAAAGAAGAAACAGGAAGTTTCCAATTTGCTCATAAATCGACAAATCTCCAGCATCACAAGCTTACATGTGCAATAGCGTATCCATTACAGAAAAGAGCAAATCCAGATATCCAGATCGAGCAAATCCAGATATCCAGATCGAAACCACGCGATTTCAGATCTTCCAAAGGAAAAAGTAAGCTAAAACCAACAGACTAACTCTCAACCGTCCTAAGTCTCAGCGTCCATTTCATCACTATGCACAATCTCCGCGAGAACCTAAAATCTAAACTACTTAAGCACTGTAGACACTATAACCTTCGTTCAGCACAAAATCAAAACCAAAATCACACAACATCTTGATGGCGATAATCTAAATGTCAACACAGATCTACACATTACCACACAACTTAACAAAGTCCACATTGGCCGATATCAAAACAAGAGAAAGAGAATCAAGAATCCAAAAGGCAAAAGGCAAATAAAAGCAGTAATGAAACAAACAGAATGCTGAATGAAACGATACCTGAAAGAGAAGAAAAGGACCAGAGCTTGAGAGAGCTCCGCACTCTCCGCTTTCGCCGCCTTCAGATCGCCGGCAACGAAGCCTTATAGTTCGTTTCTACTCCAATTAAAAAATATATATTTATAAGATTTTTGCATAAACAAAATTATTTAAGATAATGTTTTTTCTTGCTTTAATATTTTTAAAACCCTAAATAAATCTAAAATAAATAAATTTAAAACAACAATGGCACGTGTGGGTGTGGCCTGTGGGGTCGGTCTCTCTCATTGGTTGCTTCTCTTGCGTCGGCGGCTTTCTCTCTGCCACTGTTCGTAAAAAGAATGGCCTGCGATCTCCACCGTCCGATCCGGAGGGGCGTTTGTTTGCGACATTTTAGACGGTGAAGATCGTGCCTGGACGGCTCGGAAATATCTCACGGGGTC
>NW_019648221.1:0-1996 GCF_002806865.2 Cucurbita pepo subsp. pepo
CTCCTCTCCAACCGATGTGGGATCTCACAATCTACCTCCTTGGAGGCCCAACGAGTTCGTTCTCCCCTCCAACCGATGTGGGATCTCAAGCCCACCACTAGCAGATATTATCCTCTTTCGGCTTTCCCTTCCAAGATTTCTCTCAAGGTTTTAAAATGCGTCTACTAGGAAGAGTTTCCACACCCTTATAAGGAATGTTTTGTTCTTCTTTCAAACCGATGTGAGATCTCACAATCCACCTCCCAGGAAGTTCGTTCCATTCTCCAAACGACGTGGGATCTCACATTTCCATTGATAATTAACAAGAATTCACGACAGTCCCTCTTAAAACGCTATATACAAGCAAATGTTTCATCTATAAACAACAACACCCAATAGTATTATGAACATTTACAACAAGCTGAGTCAAAGAAACAATGAACTAAAACCAGAAGATCGAACCAAAGCATATGAAAACGACCTGATCGGTAACCGCATACAAGATGGCAATTATGCAAGGCAGACAGCAGCAAATTGCAACACCAACAAGACACGCAATGGCAACACAAATCAGAACAAATACGACGTCGAAAGCAAGGAATGTAATACAAAGCCTGCAACGTAAACGAGCAAATCGATAAGAAAACGAACAAACAGAGTATTAAAAGACCATTGGTTTAAGAATTAAGAAACCAGACCAGTATAGCTGAGGTGAATCATCTATCAATTCTTGGCCTCCAGCAGTTACCCAATAAAAGCCCAACAGCCACCAAATGAAAGAGAACATGGTATTTGCAGACTCAATATGCTTCACAAGATTGCTATCCAAAATGTAAAGAAAACAGTTAAAGCTAGATTGATAATTAGACACCCTTATAGCTCAGTACACTGAAAATGGCAAATGATCATTGCATTTACCTCGGTTCATCGTCATTCACAGTGAGCTCGGTCGCATAATCATCGCCATCGCTTCCGGATATCGAATTTGAATCCTCGCTGCTCGTCCAGCCACCGCTACGGTCCAATCCGACGAGCTCTCTTGTTGAGCGCCGCCGCTTATACTCTGTAGCTACACAGGACATGTGAATTATACACTGCATAGCATATCCAATGATCCAAAATCTGAGCGGCACTGAAGGTTTTTCACTCGTGCTGAGCCCTATGACAGTGAAACTAATGGCGACGAAGGCCAAGTTCCATAGAAGGTCCAAAAGGATAATCGGCTTTGAGTACGCCCAATCGCTCTGGCGCTCCTCCAGCTGCTCCGCGGCGTTCTCGCGGACACGAACGGAGGATTCTCGAAGCATCATCTGCCGGCCACTTGCACGGCGGAGAAGACGAACCGCTCCGCGAAGAGGTTGAGGCGAACGGCGAATAAACCCTCGCGAACGGAAAAGGCCATCGGCGACGGAGTGCGCGAGCAGAGGCGAATTATCCACCGCACGGATGGGGGAAGAAGGCTGTGGGATCGAATTACGCATCCTAGCGATTAGAACTTCGAACAACGAACTTTCTACTTTCAGAGCGAAAATTAGGGCATGCAATCACAAAACTCCAAATATATCATTCAGAAGAGGAAGAGAAAGGGGTTTTGCGAAACGAATCAAATTGAACTTATCCTGAACAATCAGAATGAAGGGAATCTGAAATTCCGGGTTCGACAGATCAAGAACGAAGAAGGAACTGGGACCGCAGAGAAAATTGGGAGAAGATGAAGAATCTGTCAGAGTTGGAAATCGGAACGGAATTGATTGGAGGGATTGAGGAACTTACAGAGAGGTTTTTCAAGAACGAAACGGTGACGAAATGCGACAGAAACGAAGACAACTTTGCACGAAAATCATGAGAATTTGGAAATCATCCGCGGTTAGTTATACGAAAAACCAATTGTCAGTTTTCAGTCAACGCGGATGAACAACAAAAAAATGGTGGAAATTAAAATTTTAAATTACAGCGGAAATCTGATAAATCTGAAAACAAAAAAAAAAAAAAAAAAAAAAAAAAAAAAAAAAAAAAA
>NW_019648221.1:2482-3287 GCF_002806865.2 Cucurbita pepo subsp. pepo
AAAACCAGGGGAGTAGTTTTATTATTTAATTTAAGCTTTTTTTTAATAACAATTTTGATTTTCTGTATTTAAAAATTATGTTTTTTTTTTGGTAATATTGTCACATTAACTAAAAAAAAACATATTTAAATTTCAAATTCAAAAAATAAAATAAAAATTTTAAAACTAGTTTGCAAAAATTGGTTTGATTTTTTAAAGCATTTGGACATATCATCAACTTTATTTTAAAAATAATAAATAAAATATAAATAATTATCAAGTCGGGCCTAAATAATAATAAACCATACGTGGACACAGTTTCAACATTTATTTGAATTTTTTAAATAATTAAATATAGACATAATATATAAAATTTGAGACCATAATATAAAATTTATTTACTAAATTACAAGGAATAAAAAGCCCAATTTGCTTGGACTTGCTAATATATTAAATATAAAATTAAAAGTAAAAAATTTATTAAATTTAAATGTTTTTTCGAATTTTAAACAGAAAATTAAAATCTAAAATTAGCAAATAATCTCTCTCCTCAATGGTGATAGTATTTTCTCTCTCTAAAGATACACGTGGCAGAGGAGTATTGGATAAGCTATAGTAAATGAAAAGTTAGGGGCATTAAATGAGAGGGTGCGGGGTTTGTCCGAAGGGCAGAGCAGGCATTAAATGCTGCTGGGATTCACATGCACACCCCACGGCGGCCCCACCGCCACCTCCGCCACATCCAGCTTACGCCCCTCGCCGGCCCCACCGCCACCTCTCTCCACCACCTCCCAACAACATTATAATTTATAATCTCATCTCGTTA
>NW_019648222.1:0-3285 GCF_002806865.2 Cucurbita pepo subsp. pepo
AATAATAAATCAAACTCGATTCAATCCAACCATAAATTTTTCATGTCAGATTCGCCATCAACATCCTCATCTCCTCTGTTGTCGAAATCAAACGAAAAAATGTCGCTGCAAAGTATCGTTTGCTTGACAATCCAACAACTACGACTCGATTCAGCGTGTTTTTGTNGAGATCGTGGAGATTTTCGTATCAGTGGGGCATTTAGAATTTATGTACAATCAGTAGTCTCTACAGAGCTGGTAGAGTGTCACAACCATACTATGAAGAGAGAAGCTTCTGACCTATAAAGTGGCGGCCCCACAAGTGACGCCCATCCAGCCACATGAGAGTCAAAACAAACAAATGTCACAATGTAACCAAAGAGGACAGTGCATCATCTAACAACCACAGAGATGTATATTAAAGTCAATCGGGCCATAAGTAAGATAGAGGCAACGATGTCAACACGAGAGACAAAAATAGGATTGATAAAAAAGTCAAGCAAGACCTCGAATCCCAACTTCAAAAGTCAAAATTCCAGAAAGAGTTTGAACATACAGAGGTACGATTGGAGTATTATTATTGGCTCGAGTCGACAGTTTCACATTATTGAACACATAAGACGAGATTTTGAAAAGTTTTTAGACAAAACGTCTCGGGATCGTTATATTGACCTCTTTTCGACCATAACTTGCAACCCATTCTCCATCCTCAAAGTCAATGAGTGATAATGCTTTGGAGTCTCCTTCTTCATGATTATGACCTCAAACCTCTCCATCACAGCTGCAACTATGGCCTTCATCTGAACATAAGCCATGTCTTTCCCCACGCACGTCCTCGGCCCTGCATGGAATATAGGGAACCTAAAAGGGCTCTCACCCCTACAAACCCCATTTTCCAGCCACCTTTCCGGCCAAAACTCCTCACAATTCTTCCCCCAAATGCTCTCCATTCTCCCCATTGCATATGCATGGTACATCACAAACCAATTCTTCCCGACAACCGTCCCGTCCGGTAGGACATCGTCGCCTCGACAAGCTTTTGGGTCCACCGGCACCGGTGGGTATAACCGGAGTGTCTCCGACAATGTTGCTTGGAGATAATGCATGTCCCGGAGTTCGTCGATGTGGAAGGTTTCTCCGATTTGGTTACTAGTTTTAGACCTGATGGTTTTGAGTTCTTTAAGGATCTTTTGTTTGATGTCTGGTCGGGTGGATATGATCCAAAAGAACCATGTTAGAGCTGAAGAAGTGGTGTCTCGACCGGCGAGGATGAAGCTTATGGCTATGTCTCGGAGGAATTTTGGGGAATTTTGTTTGTCGGCCATGAACCGAGATAATAAATCTTTGTCATCCTTGTTTTCGGTCGTTTTCTCTTCCATTCTTGAGCGTATGATGTTGTCTACAAATTTATGAACTATCGATATGGATTTCTTCAGGGTTCTCTCTGATCCCAAATTGAAAAATTTCTTGATCTTGTACCATTTAGGAATTGCATACCTAAATCTGTTCAAATTAAGAACAAAATGTTACGACTCTCCACAATGGTATGATATTGTCCACTTTGAATAAGCTCTAATGACTCTGCCTTCGGTTTCCCCAAACAGACTCATAACAATGTAGATATATTCTTTACTTGTAAACCCACGATCATTCCTAAAGTAGCTAATGTAGGACTCCCTCCCAACAATCCTCCCAACAATCTTCCTACACTCTAGCCTCCCCAAACGCCTATGAAGCCCTCAAACAGCCTCCCGGCTCGACTCCTTCGCTAGAGCCCTTGAACAAAGTACACTTTTTATCAGACACTGATCATAAGTTTATAAACAAGGAATACACATCTACCGGTATAAGGCGTCGTACATAAGCCAAAACAAAGTCAGAGAGCTTATACTCAAAGTGGATTATATCTTCGTGTTTAGTAGCACGAAATGGGTATGGTTTTTTTTTTATTAAAAATGCAGATCGGAGAGAAAAAAAAAAAAAAAAAACAGAACCTGCCGGAAATTAGAGTGGCGGCGGTCTCAAAAGCGAGCATGAACTCGGTGGCGGAAGTTGCATCGCCGCCGAGACAACCAGGGTCGAAATTGAACGATAATTTACAGACATTATCAAACGCAAATCGTTCAAAAACGTCTTGAAAATCCAAAATCTGCTCTGTTTCAGAAGCCTTTTCCAACAGAGGAATCAGCTTCGTTTGAATCTCAATTACAACATTTTCCGTGACGAAATTTCTCAGCGATTTGGTGCTGAATTCATAACTCGCCATTTTCCGTTGAATCCTCCAAATTTCGCCGTCGGAGTTGAAAATTCCAGACCCCAAAAAATCCTCCATAAGCGAAACCAATCGTTCCCCTTTCGAGTAGTTCTCAAACTGGGTCTTCAGTATATGCTCCACCACATCTGGGTTTCCCGTCATGACGCCGGTGATACCCCCTGGCCGGCGGAATACCGCCGTGTTGTTCCGACTGTTGCGGAGGACCTCCGTCGTCCAGTCCAGAAAACGGTGCCGGTTCAATAAGAACAGCGGCAGAACTCCGACAACAGGGTAGAGTCTAAAACCTTCATGGCTTCGTGATTTTCGAAGGTAAAAGAAAACAGAGAAAAAAGTGATGAACAAAATAGTCCCAACACAGACCTCCATTTGTGAATTAGTTCTCTCAGTAATATCTAAACATTTTATAGTGGTTGAGTTATGCTTAAATTGATTAACTATTTATGTAAAAATAAATTACGGTAATGAAAATTAATTTACTGGTTAACTTCAATAAATATAAATAAAGTAAACTAATTAATTATAATTACGAACAATTAAATTATTGAAAAAAATAAATTTACCTTTAAATTTAAAATCTTCGCATTTAAAACTCTCTTTTTATTATTATTTTGTTCTGGGCTGTGTTTCAGTTCCAAACTCTTACACGAGGCAGTAGCAATGAATTTTTTGTAACGGACGAAAGTTATTTGGAGGTAGAAGACCTATGTGTCGTGAACTTCTTTTTCCAGAAAAGAAGTAATGATGATGTTTGGGGAATAGGGATCGGGTAACTCTGTGTCAACAATTATGGTTATATAGAGGATGCAAGCGTTATTCGAGCACTCTTTTGGGTTAGGACCCTGGACTATTCTTCTGGAACTCTGTAAAAGACAAAGAGAAAGGAAAGACTCTCGATTCATGAGACTGAACTCCGGAACCTGAACCTGAACCTCTATTACCATTAGTTATTGTGAGTTATTCTTTCACGAACTGTAAACAAACAAAGACTCGACTCAAGCAAGATGAATTCGATAGATTGAACTCGGTAAAGC
>NW_019648223.1:0-902 GCF_002806865.2 Cucurbita pepo subsp. pepo
CAGTAAAATTTTAATTTATTTTCAATAATTAAATTAATAGCCCATTTTCGGTTATTATCATTTTATTAAATAGCTATTTTTTTTATATGATTATTTTTTAAAATTAGATGTTCGTAACTACTTAAATTAATAGAAAATGGAGGGAGCCTCCAAATTAAATATATATATATATATTTACACTATTGAAATATATTTAACTTTTATTCCGTGTTGGAAAAGTAGTAAATTATTATTGAATTTATTAGAATATTTTTACCTTTTTAAATAAAAATCATTTTGAAAAAAAAAATCTTAAAATAAAAAACAACAAAAAGATATGAGGAAAAGGAATGTATGGTCATGCAAATTTACTCCAAGAAATTTCAGCCCTAAAAATGAATAGAAAATTTTACGAAAATAGAGATTGAAACAAGTAGCTCAGATGACGACTCGTTCTATGGACATGGACATCTCTTCGGTCAGAAGACCACGATGATTCGTCCTATGGACATAGATATCTCTCCGGTCAAAAGACCACGGTTCGTCCTATGGACATAGACATCTCTCCGGTCAGAAGACCACGATTTGTCCTATTGACTGGACATCTCTCCGGTTAGAAGATCAGGAAATTCTTGATAAAGTTAAAAAAATTGAAGCTTTTAGGTTTGGGGTTTGATGATTGAAATTCAAAATGTAAAGCAAAAATTGAGAGAAGGAAAGTTTGTATAGTGATTAAGTATCAGATTCCATACCCAAAGAAGAGGGAGTAACTTAGGGAGCCATATAGCCAACATCTTCTCTGCTTATCCCCTAAAAAAATGACGCCATCTTCATGCCCTTCAAACTTCAATCTCTGCCATTCAACTCATGAATTAGCCCAAATTTCAATTTGTTTCTAAATTTGAAACTCGACCCTCCTACAT
>NW_019648223.1:2999-3283 GCF_002806865.2 Cucurbita pepo subsp. pepo
TTTCTCTTCATATATAGAGTCCATTTTCTAGAAAGAATGCTCCATTCTCCTCCAAGTTCTATCCGGAGCCCCCAAAATACCAACCCGTTGATGACTATAATCATGGCAATGTTATTAGAGATTACTAATAATTAAAAAGAAAAAAGAAGCATTTGATAAGAATGTAGGTAATGTGCAAGAGTTGGCAAGCCTTATAGCCAGGTGAAAGCCAACCTGTGGAACCTTGTTCTGTTTCCCATATGCAGCAGTACTCAGAAAGGTCCAACAGTGGGGCCCGTCTTTCT
>NW_019648224.1:0-887 GCF_002806865.2 Cucurbita pepo subsp. pepo
TTTGTTAAAAAAGAGGATGGGTCCACCATGTCATGGGCCCACCACGCTTCGGCTGCGTGCCTCACTTTGATTTGTTAAAAAAGAGGATGGGTCCACCATGTTTGTTAAAAAAGAGGATGGGTACACCATGTCATGGGCCCACCACGCTTCCGCTGCGTGCCTCACTTTGATTTGTTAAAAAAGAGGATGGGTCCACCATGTCATGGGCCCACCACGCTTCGGCTGCGGCTTGCCTCACTTTGATTTGTTAAAAAAGAGGTTGTTAAAAAAGCTTCACTCTGATTTGTTAAAAAAGAGGATGAGCTATTGTGATTTATGGTTTAGGGATATTATCTTTAAGAATAGGCATAGGCACACCAAGTTTTGAAGAAAAAATTTATGGTTTAGGGATATTATCTTTCCATTGAGTTTCTTCTCTATCAAAGCCATGTGGTTTTGATCCTAGGACTTAGGGGTTGTGGACCCACCACGCTTCCGCTGCGCCACTCTGATTTGTTAGGAAAAAGGATGAGCTATTGTGATATGTGCTCCAGGGTGATTTATGGATATTATATTTTCGTTGAGCTGTTTCTTCAGTTAGTTTGGTTATAGGATGACGACTTAGGTCAAGATGCGTACGCTAAGGATTGAGGAAATAGACTCTATAGGTGTGTTGCGTAGCAAGGAATTGAATAAACCTATAGGGGGCCAAAGTGAATATAATAATAGGCCGAGCAGCTTTCTCTATTATCTTTGAAGCCTTTCTTCCCTATTCGATCCTAGGACCTGTGGGTTATGGGTCCACCACACTTCCACTGTGCCACTCTAATTTGTTAGAGAAGTGGATGAGCTATTGTGATCTGTGCTCCAGGGTGATTTAAGGATATTATCTTCTTGTTCAGCTGTTT
>NW_019648224.1:2945-3281 GCF_002806865.2 Cucurbita pepo subsp. pepo
GTTTTCGTCTCATTTGAGAGAAGGAAGAGTAAAGGGCAAAGTTGTCTTTGGAAAATATTCAAACAATGGGTTTTGGTTTTAAGTAAAAAAGCTCATTTATTATTTAAATAAATAAATTATTTTTAGTATTAAATAAATTTAAATAAATAAAGTTATATTCCTTATGATTGAGGTTAAGAAGAAATTCCAATAAACCTATAACGGGCCAAAGCTAATAATAGGCCGATCCTTGTGTTGATGTCTTTCTTCTCTATCAGGGTCAGGTTTCGCTTCAAAGCTAATAATAGGCCGATCTTTGTGTTGATGTCTTTCTTCTCTATCAGAGTCAGGTTTCGA
>NW_019648225.1:0-709 GCF_002806865.2 Cucurbita pepo subsp. pepo
ATCCAGGACATTTGAAGCCCTAATCCAGGACGTTTGAATAAAGCGCTAAAACAACTGAGTAACAGTTGACATTTTTCAAAGTTTTTGTGGGGAATGATCAGGCATAATGATTTAGGTTAGAATTTTGATGAAACGTAGTGCATAAAAAAGTAAAAGAGTGCTTATAATCAAAACACTAATTCGGAAACCCTAATTTTGGTCGTTTGAAGCACGTGCGAAAACCGAGTAACGCTCGNAATTATTTAGACTAGAATGTCGAAGAAACGCTGTATATAAAATAGTAAAAGAGTGCTTAAAATTGAAACCATAATTTGAAAACCCTCACCCGGAACGTTTGAACTACGTGCTACAAAAACCGAGTAATATGCGACAATTTAAGAATTTTTTGTGGGAAATGATTAGGCTTCATAATTTAGAATAGAATTTCGAAGAAACAGGGTGTATAACAGTAAACAATTGCTTAAAATCAATACCCTAATATAGGACGTATGAAGCACCTAGAGTAAAAAACCGAGTAACAATAGAAGTTTTTCAAAATTTTTGTGGGGAATGATCAAGCTTGATGATTTAGAATAGAACGTGTTAGAAACATCGCGTATAAAACAGTAAAAGAGTGCGTAAAATCGAAAACCTAATTTGGAAACCCTAATCCAGGACGTTTGAAGAACGTGCTAAAAAACCGAGTATCACTGAACGTTTTTCCAAATTT
>NW_019648225.1:2636-3281 GCF_002806865.2 Cucurbita pepo subsp. pepo
ATAAAATAGTAAATGAGTGCTTAAAATTGAAACCATAATTTGAAAACCCTAACCCGGAACGTTTGAAGTACGTGCTACAAAAACCGAGTAATATGCGATATTTTAAGAAATCTTTGTGTGAAATGATTAGGCTTCATGATTTAGAATAGAATTTCGATGAAATAGGGTGTATAAAATAGTACAAAAATATAGGACGTTTGAAGCACGTACAATAAAAAACCGAGTAACAATAGATGTTTTTCAAAATTTTTGTGGGGAATGATCAAGCTTGATGAGTTAGAATAGAATGTGTTGGAAATATCGCGTATAAAACAATAGAAGAGTGCGTAAAATTGAAAACCTAATTTGGAAACCCTAATCTATGACGTTTGAAGAACGATCTAAAAAATCGAGTATCACTGAACGTTTTTCAATATTTTTGAAAGGAATGATCAAGATTGATGACTAAGAACAGAATGTCGAAGAAACATAGAGTATAAAAGATTAATAGAGTGCTTAAAATCCAAACCCTAATCCAGGACATTTGAAGCCCTAATCCAGGACGTTTGAATCACGCGCTAAAAAAACTGAGTAACAGTCGACATTTTTCAAATCTTTTGTGCGAAATGATCCGGCATAATGATTTAGATTAGAATTTTGATGAAA
>NW_019648226.1:0-3281 GCF_002806865.2 Cucurbita pepo subsp. pepo
TTCAGTTGAATTGGCTCCCCAGCCGGTGCATTTGTTATGCATAGTTGGAGCTCTTCCTCGGGTTCGACGCTCACCGAAACAGTTATGCCGTCGTCGATTACCTCTGTGGATTCCTCGGGAGTAGGGAGGTCAGGTAGGACTGATGCAGTCACCATGAAAAGGGCCGGCTCATCCTCCTCGGATTGAGCCACATGGGCCTTCTCGGCCGTCTCCTTGTTTTTGAGCTTGCTCCAGCAATTCTTGCTCAGGTGACCTCTCTTCCCACAGTACGAGCACTGGATTGGCCCGTCATCAGTCGACTTCTTCTTNCAGATTCGCCGTCCTTAAAGCGGATCTCCGAGAGCTCCTTCCGCAGCTGCTCGATGCTGGATTCCTGCACTCGCTGTTACACCGACCCGACGGGATTTGATTCCCTCCCAGGGCGATTGTGCGGTGAGCTTGGTGGAAAGAGACGCCAGCATCTCTGGGGGCACAGATCGTAATATATGGCGGCGAACGCCAGCTGATTAGGTTGACGCGCATCAACAAGGCCCACTCGTTGTAGTTGGACCTTGTCAACATCGGGTACTGAACGACGTCGGTCGTTGTCTCCCTGATCACTTGCTCAACGACAACTCGACGCCCGACATCACGGCGTCGGCCTCTTCGTGGTAGTAATGGTGTTGTCGCAGAGCTTTAGGCGTGCAAGCCGTTCCGCTGCTCGACGTTACGTAGTCTTCCGATCACCTCTTCCACTGTTAGGTCGTTCACGTCAAGCAATGTCTCGATTGAAATCGCGACTTGCTCGAGGTGATCGGGGACGACTTGCAACATCTTCTTCACGATTTCTGTCTCGCTGATGCCACCACCGAGGGTGGTGATGCTGTTGGCGAGCCCCGTGATCCGCATTGAAAAATCATCGACAGATTCGCCGTCCTTAAAGCGGATCTCCGAGAGCTCCTTCCGCAGCTGCTCGATGCTGGATTCCTGCACTCGCTGTTACACCGACCCGACGGGATTTGATTCCCTCCCAGGGCGATTGTGCGGTGAGCTTGGTGGAAAGAGACGCCAGCATCTCTGGGGGCACAGATCGTAATATATGGCGGCGAACGCCAGCTGATTAGGTTGACGCGCATCAACAAGGCCCACTCGTTGTAGTTGGACCTTGTCAACATCGGGTACTGAACGACGTCGGTCGTTGTCTCCCTGATCACTTGCTCAACGACAACTCGACGCCCGACATCACGGCGTCGGCCTCTTCGTGGTAGTAATGGTGTTGTCGCAGAGCTTTAGGCGTGCAAGCCGTTCCGCTGCTCGACGTTACGTAGTCTTCCGATCACCTCTTCCACTGTTAGGTCGTTCACGTCAAGCAATGTCTCGATTGAAATCGCGACTTGCTCGAGGTGATCGGGGACGACTTGCAACATCTTCTTCACGATTTCTGTCTCGCTGATGCCACCACCGAGGGTGGTGATGCTGTTGGCGAGCCCCGTGATCCGCATTGAAAAATCATCGACAGATTCGCCGTCCTTAAAGCGGATCTCCGAGAGCTCCTTCCGCAGCTGCTCGATGCTGGATTCCTGCACTCGCTGTTACACCGACCCGACGGGATTTGATTCCCTCCCAGGGCGATTGTGCGGTGAGCTTGGTGGAAAGAGACGCCAGCATCTCTGGGGGCACAGATCGTAATATATGGCGGCGAACGCCAGCTGATTAGGTTGACGCGCATCAACAAGGCCCACTCGTTGTAGTTGGACCTTGTCAACATCGGGTACTGAACGACGTCGGTCGTTGTCTCCCTGATCACTTGCTCAACGACAACTCGACGCCCGACATCACGGCGTCGGCCTCTTCGTGGTAGTAATGGTGTTGTCGCAGAGCTTTAGGCGTGCAAGCCGTTCCGCTGCTCGACGTTACGTAGTCTTCCGATCACCTCTTCCACTGTTAGGTCGTTCACGTCAAGCAATGTCTCGATTGAAATCGCGACTTGCTCGAGGTGATCGGGGACGACTTGCAACATCTTCTTCACGATTTCTGTCTCGCTGATGCCACCACCGAGGGTGGTGATGCTGTTGGCGAGCCCCGTGATCCGCATTGAAAAATCATCGACAGATTCGCCGTCCTTAAAGCGGATCTCCGAGAGCTCCTTCCGCAGCTGCTCGATGCTGGATTCCTGCACTCGCTGTTACACCGACCCGACGGGATTTGATTCCCTCCCAGGGCGATTGTGCGGTGAGCTTGGTGGAAAGAGACGCCAGCATCTCTGGGGGCACAGATCGTAATATATGGCGGCGAACGCCAGCTGATTAGGTTGACGCGCATCAACAAGGCCCACTCGTTGTAGTTGGACCTTGTCAACATCGGGTACTGAACGACGTCGGTCGTTGTCTCCCTGATCACTTGCTCAACGACAACTCGACGCCCGACATCACGGCGTCGGCCTCTTCGTGGTAGTAATGGTGTTGTCGCAGAGCTTTAGGCGTGCAAGCCGTTCCGCTGCTCGACGTTACGTAGTCTTCCGATCACCTCTTCCACTGTTAGGTCGTTCACGTCAAGCAATGTCTCGATTGAAATCGCGACTTGCTCGAGGTGATCGGGGACGACTTGCAACATCTTCTTCACGATTTCTGTCTCGCTGATGCCACCACCGAGGGTGGTGATGCTGTTGGCGAGCCCCGTGATCCGCATTGAAAAATCATCGACAGATTCGCCGTCCTTAAAGCGGATCTCCGAGAGCTCCTTCCGCAGCTGCTCGATGCTGGATTCCTGCACTCGCTGTTACACCGACCCGACGGGATTTGATTCCCTCCCAGGGCGATTGTGCGGTGAGCTTGATGGAAAGAGACGCCAGCATCTCTAGGGGCACAGATCGTAATATATGGCGGCGAACGCCAGCCGATTAGGTTGACGCGCATCAACAAGTCCCACTCGTTGTAGTTGGACCTTGTCAACATCGGGTACTGAACGACGTCGGTCGTTGTCTCCCTGATCACTTGCTCAACGACAACTCGACGCCCGACATCACGGCGTCGGCCTCTTCGTGTTAGTAATGGAGATGCCGGCATTTGATGGCGGCGTGGAGGAGTGAGCGAGCCTGCTCGGGATGGACCCCACGATGTGCATTTTCTTCTACTCGAACCTGAGACCTGTGTGTTGTTAGGTTGACACTCTAACCACTTGAGCTATTCAACTTGATTGTTGATAGGTTGGCTCTTCTGTGATGGTATACTACCGATCGCTTCAACGAGGCTCCGGTACCACTTGTTGGATTTCAATAATCGGCCAGGGAAATCCTTTCTTTT
>NW_019648227.1:0-1225 GCF_002806865.2 Cucurbita pepo subsp. pepo
GACTAATTAGGACCTAATTATTATGAGAAGTAAAGTTAGTCTATAAGATATACAAGTTTAGTAGCCACTAGAGCAAACACAATAAACTAAGACCCTGAAAGTGTTCTTCATTTTGCAAGAGTTTTGTTGGCATTTAGCCTTTTCATCAACCAATTGATTATATCCTGGCCAATCTCCTCTCGCTCAGGCTCAAACAGCAAGTCGTGCAAGAACCCTTCATACAGCTTTATGTCTTTGAACTCAGAAGCTGCCTCATTGTACAGATCCTGGGATGCTACAGGATCCGTGACTTTGTCGGCTGTCCCGTGGAGAACGAAGAACGGGACGGTGACTGACTGGAGGTTTTGCATCAGGTATGATGAAATCCGCAAGATCTCGTGGCCTGTTCGGACTCTGATCGGTCCGGTGTATACTAATGGATCGGAGTATTTGGCCACGAGTGCTGCAGGGTCCCTTGAAACTGGAATGCCTCTCTTGTTTGCACCTTTGAACTGAAACTTTGGAATCACTATGGAAAAGATTGGAGCTAGAGCCTACATTATGGAAGTAGTTCAACATGAGTGTGTTTATAACTCAGAATTGCACAGTATTCTCGACGGCCAATCGACCGAAATCGGGACTATACTTACCTTGACAATAGGATGGGCGGGTTTAACTCGCAACGCAGGCGAAGTCAGTATAATTCCCTTCACCATTTTCTCTATGTGAGGGCTTAAAGCGGCCTGCATAAAATTGTAGTTAAGGAGACTGAAAATGGATATCACTTTGCCAGATGGGTTAGGGATGTTTTTTGAATTAACTGACCTTCAAAACAACGGCCCCTCCCGTGGAGTGTCCAAAGAGGAAGCATGGTGTTTCAGGGTTCTCAGATTTAATCTTTTCTAAGAATGCCCCCTGCAGAATGGAAAAACAATGAACATTCCCTTCCAAATCTAAACTAATTCCTTGAACAAATAATTCAATCCCATAAGGAAAGTGTCATCATAACGTCCATGAAAAACAAAAACACATGCATAGCGTAGTTGTATTTATTTTCTTATACTTAGGTTAGAATATGTTTTTACTTTTAATACTTATTTAGTACTTCGTTGTGTTGTTTTAAAGATGTTTTCGAACACGCAAGTCCATGATAGTGTTTTAAGATGAAGTTTAAACGCTTATTTCCGCACAAAATGATTACATTATGATGACGGTCGCGACTCTATTTAAGTAGAAATTTAGTGTC
>NW_019648227.1:2709-3278 GCF_002806865.2 Cucurbita pepo subsp. pepo
ACTAAAACACTTACTTCAATTCACCGGATTCCGGCAACCAGGAGCGGCAAAACAGCGCGTTTCTCTTAACGCCATAGAACAACGAGGTACTCCAACGGCCATGAAACCCCCCGTCTCCGATGTTTTCGCCCATTTCGATGACCTCAGCCAACGCCCTCCGTCGCTGGGTATCTTCCTCCTCCATCCGCCATACCAATCGCCTCTTCTTGACAGAGGACTGAGCCGGAGGCGTTGACGCAGCCGGAGAACGGCGGCGGCGAGGCCAGAGGAGGAGAAGCAGAGAGAGGAAGAAGGTGTGGAGGAAAATGAGAGAAGTCCTCAGAGTTTTGAAAATCGGAATAATCCGATTGCTCGCTCCGGAGGTCAGCTGGTCCATCTCGCCCCTTGACATGGCAGAGATGGAATATTTTACAGAGCGAAATCAGAGAAACGGAGACGATCAAATGAATTTCAGACCATCCACTCCGAATGAAATTCCCACCAATGGGTATAAATAGTCTATTCAAAGAGAATCAACGCCAATACGAAGACTGAAATCTAGACCGTTCGTTTCTGAGGAACATATCCAA
>NW_019648228.1:0-657 GCF_002806865.2 Cucurbita pepo subsp. pepo
AATAATAAAAACAATACATGGGAGGAAAAGAAGATAAAAACAATACACGGAACGAGGAGAAGATTAGATTTGGAAATAGTAAAGCCAAAAAAAAATATATATATGTGGGAATAGAATAATGAACACAATTGAATTAAACGATTTAGCGAATTAAACGATTTAGATATGGGAGTAGACTATTTAGAGAATTAAACGATTTAGATGATTTAGATATGGGAGTAGAGTTAAACTTCTCGGAAGAAACTAATAAAAGAATTAGAGAATTAAGCTCATTGAAGAAATTGATTAAAAGAGTTAGATTTAAATTGCTTAAAATAAGGAGATAGGGAGGTAGAATTGAACGGCTTAAAACAATTAGAGTTAAAAGAAAAAAAAAAACAAAAGAGAAATTTTAGGAAAGAAAAGAAAATTAGAACCGTTTGAAAATGGCAAGTACTGTTCAGGTGGCACTGTAAACAGAATTAAAATATAACATAAAGTTAGAGAATGAGAATGGAAGATATGAGAACGTACTGTTCCGGTGGCACTGTAAACAAAATTAAAATATAACATAAAGTTAGAGAATGAGAATGGAAGATATGAGAAATTATTATATTTGTATCTATAGGATATAAAATTAAATGTTGAACTATCCAAGCCGCTTGAAATATTAATAAT
>NW_019648228.1:2503-3278 GCF_002806865.2 Cucurbita pepo subsp. pepo
GATCTTGATCATCAAGGTAATCCGTTCCATACTTTCCCTTGGGTTGATTTCCATATCACGGTCTAATAAGACCCTTCTGCAAAAGATAATTGATTTTTACTTTGCATAATGTTAGTAATTCTCTATTCATTTGAATAGGTTGGGCTTTCGTAGGAATGTTTTTCTCCTCGAAAGTTTTGACATAAGGAAAATCAACTATGTGTTGCTTCCTATTCCAAAAGGCATTAGGGATAGTTGAACAAATTTCCCTTTCTATTTGAGTTTGTAAAGTTTTGATTTTAGACTGAACAGTCTTATTTTGAATCTGTTGTTCTATTCTTTTGAATGAAATTTCTTCTTTTAAAAAAGAAATTTGTTTTTCTTTATAATTTAATACATTTATTTTAATCGATCCAAAATAAAAAAATAAAAAAATTCAATCTGGCCTCTACTAAAAAATTTGAGAGGTGAGAATGAGAGCTTCATTTGTGTAAATGAGTGTAAATAGAGTGGCCTAAAATTCCTTGAGCATATACTCTTGAGAGAGTGTTGTGAGGTCCGTCGTATTTCCATAACTTATTTTTTTGCAGCAAAGTTACACAAATAGATTCGAGGATGAATCCTCTTGAAGAAGTGGAGAATGATATGAACCAAGAGACAACAATCATACAATATACTTCAATGAAGATGTGAAGAAAAGGTTGTCAAAATTATCAAAAGATGTTTCAATTCATGCTACATTGAAGAAGAATGAAGTTTGATTGTTGTAAATTTTGGGTGGGTTACAATTTAGAGT
>NW_019648229.1:0-3277 GCF_002806865.2 Cucurbita pepo subsp. pepo
AAAAAAAACAAAACAAAACAATAGCCCAAACTCGAATGGCCTTGCTTAGATCATTTATAGAACATGAATAAAAGTTTCTGAACCATTTAATAAGTTCCTAAACATAATCAGCTACTTGGTAATCATGCTAGGGGGCTTAACACTAAGAAATGTAGTAGCAAGAATCTACCCTCTGAGGATTTATCCCAGCAGCAGCAACATATATATCCAACTTCCCAATTGCAATACCGATTCCATGTACTCCAAGATCTCCAAGACCTAATATTCTACTTCCATCTGTAACAACAATCATATCAACCTGCAAAAAAACTGTGTTCAATTAAACTAATATAAAGAGTTCCAATTCTGAAGAGTCAAAATTATTTGGCTTCTGAACAATTTGAATTGGTACAATGACTTGTCAGTTATGATCATCCAAGTTACATGAAGAAAACCTGTTCAGCAGGCCAATTATAAACCATTGACATCATTTCTCCACGATCTTCTGCACTGAAATACATTCCCCTTGGCCTTCTAAACAAGCCACTATAGTTCTGACAAACAAGACCTACGGTTGGTGTATATACTATTGGCGCATACTCCTTGATGTGAGCAACCAAAACCTAACAAATTCACATTTAATTAGATGACTTATGATATGCCATACAAATCATAGCACAAATAATTGCATCTATTAAAAAGATATGACGGTACAAAATACTTTATAACACTATAAGTAAGAATAATATATGTACACTGAGAAATGAAACCACGTGAAAATTCGATTTGTTTCAAGTTTTCAAGAATAATTTGAATGTGATGGATGACTGATAAATTGTGAAGTTGCATTTTGTCCACAATAGAAGAAAGGTAGATATCATCGAACACATTTGGTAGACGATGTCATCAATCTTTTAAAATTTTGCGGCATATTTAATTATGCCTTGGGAAAAAGAAAACATGGTCCACGAGATCTCTTACTTACTAAAGCAAACATAGGAAAACAGAATAACCTAATGAAAGCTTAATTTATTCCATTAGAAGAAATGCCCTTCCCCTTCAGTGAGCATGGCTACTTAGCCTAACTTGATTGATGTTAACAATAGTTCGTAATCAAAAACAAGACTGAGATAATAAAATTTATAGATGCATAAAACAAACACTGGCTAGTTTAGATCATGAATTCAAGAGAACAAGTCCGTAAAAATTCCTTGACATTGTGTGCACTAATAGATGAGCAATCTTAACTCACCTTATAGTACATTGTCTCATTTCTATCATGCAATCTATTCAGAATTCGCCATTTGGCCAAAGCATTTGAATCTAAAGGCCCATCTCTTGCTTGAACTTCAAGCCTCTTCAGGTCAACCACTGTAAATTATTTAGTTAGTTATGTCGTGTAGATTGAAGTACGTAGATTTGGAAGAAAAAAAAAATTAGAAGAGCCGTGACCAGAGCTGCAAGAAAACTGTTGTTGATCTCAGAAGTTCAAATGCACGATAAATTTAAAGAACAAGATGAAAAGTTGAAAGCTATATAATATCTATAGAAGACAAATTTTAGAACTTAAACGGAATGCAATGAATGTAGATTTAGATACAATCTATAAACTCGAGAAGAACTATATTAAAAAACTGAAGGAATGTTGCTCCAATACTAATAGAAGGAATTCAGAGCTGCTATATGGAACATGCACCAGGCATGACAACAAGAATAATCTTGTTCCATAATAAAGAGAGATTTGTGAACAATCATTTCAATTTTATGAATTATTCAACAAGTAGAAACATAAAATTAAACAAAAGTAAAAGTAGACAACATCAAAGGAACTTAAAACAAAGAGCACTATTTTCATTATTTTCATGTTTGCACACTCTTAAGACACGTACACGATGTTGAAGCCAAATGTCAAGTAACAGGCACCAATGTACAATAAGAGTTTAAAGGCCATACTAAGAATTATATAATAAATGGGTTTTATTCTTAATGACTCCATGGAAAATTAAAATCGCAAGAACTTACTAAATCGTTCAATTTGCTGCTCTGAAGACATTACATTTGGTGGAAGAAGTCCTCGAAGATCAAGCCGGTCCCGTTCTGTCATTGAAAAGGCTGTTCCCTACTATGATGATAAAGAAGAAGGGAGATCCATAAATGGTACTTATACCAAAGCAAAATAAGAATCCAAACACTGATAAAACAANTAATTTTCCAATTCCCATAACAGATTTAAACTTCACATTAGGTTGGAAGTACATAAGTAGACCATTTTAAAAGGAAAAGGAATTCTTTAAAGTAAATCATTTCCCTTCTTACAGTGAAATAAACTTCATTTTAGGTTGGAAGTACAATAGAAGTTGGCTTTCAACTAGACTTAATCTAGTACTTGGTGATAGCATTTTCTTCATTTCACAACCATTAACAGTAAACAAAAAATATGCCATATCAATGAGTCCAAGATAATGAATTGGATTCTTTCTATATGATAGAGTTGTTGGGGGGACCAGAGGGATAGTTTCTTATGAAAATATTTTTAAATGTAAGTACACAAGTTGAGATTACAATTCTTTGGGAAAAAGATCATAAAATACAACTGATATTGAAAGAACTAGGTAGTCCCCCAATCCTCTTCCATCATCCATCACGTCAGAAATTCAAAATATAGGAAAATGCACTTCAATGTACTCTCAAACAATGTCTATCTATCTATCTATCTATATGTGTGTGTTTGTGTGTGTGCATGCAAATATGTACATATGGACATACGTGTTCCATTCCATACATCAACATATGCAAGCGTGTTCATGTTTATCAGTGGCGAAGGTTGCAGAAAGTCACTCTACGAAATTTTAAGAATACAAATGCTAACTAAAACTCTCTTTTCACAAACAGTGCTGACTAAAGCAACGAATGCAGATCATTAACCGATAATTTGAAAATAAATATAAACAGTGCCGACCATACAGAACCATTCACTTTCAGCCAATAATTGCGCAAAACTTGATGACCAGTACATACTTTCACACACCATCTAATTAGCTGGAATTTTATAAACACTGATCCAATAACCCTGGATCGCCGCCAACTCTGTATCATTATTCTCACAAAATTACCCCAACTCGATCCAGTATCCGACGGTAACATTTGGATATTCAAGAACCAAACCACGATCAATAATCATGTGGTAAGCTAGAGAATTAGTCGATTAGTTTTAGCAGTAGTTGATTCGATTGTCAAACAGTTTTTAAGTTAAATTGTTTTCGCTACTAAATAAACAACAGGTAATTGATAATTCCTC
>NW_019648230.1:0-172 GCF_002806865.2 Cucurbita pepo subsp. pepo
GTCCCGTTTTTCGGTATGAAGTAATTCTCCAACGTCGTGTCTTCTTTCACTGCATGGGGTAATATGAAATGCCCCGGCGGGTGTCGTCGTAACCCTTCTAGAATCACAGCTTTCAAATATGGAAGCTTCCCTAAATCTTCTTCCTTTACCTCTTCCTCTCGTAATCCATGTC
>NW_019648230.1:1820-3276 GCF_002806865.2 Cucurbita pepo subsp. pepo
ATATATATATATATATATATATATATATATATATATATAACACAAAGATATTATTGGTTTTCTCTTCCCCATTTGGTTGGATGCATGTTGTTAGAATATTTTATGTTTTTTTAATAATATTCAACCGTTTATTATTCATGACATTCGTGATTAATGCCTTAAATAAGGTTTTTGCATTCGGGTTTGAATGGTAAGGTCTCGTTAACATTTTTTGTCCTTTCAGTATAATCTCTAATGAATATTGTAAGAGAGGAAAATGAGAAATAAATTTATGTGAACATCTTTGTGATGTTCCACATTGATTGGGGAGGAGAACGAACCACCCTTTACAAGGGGTAGAAACCTTCCCCTAACAAACACATTTTAAAGTCCCCCCAAGGGAAAGTCCAAAGAGGATAATATCGACTAGTGGTTAATCTGGGCTATTACAGTCTTAGTAGCACTCGTTCGAGAAATGAAAAAAGTCGTCGACGGTATTCCAATAAAAAAAATGACTCTAAAATAGTCGAACATGTGTGATTAGAAGATTAGGGAATATTATTGGTGTTTTGATTATATTATTTATTTATTTAATTTGATTCCTTAGTTTTTAAAATGATTGGTTTAGGGTTTTATTTATTTAATTTATTTTAAAAATAATTATTTTTGCGGTTGGTATTAGATGGTGAATATTTATAAGAAATAAATGTGCTGGCAAACTTATGTGGCTGGTTTATGTAATAAAAGGAAAATAAAGGTGAAGATCAAATTGACTATAATTAAAGTCGTATTTAATGATAATTTTTTTTTTTTATAAATATTATAAAACTAAGAAATTTATAGTCTATTTAATGATTATTTTGTTTTTTTATTTTTAATTATTTAAAATTAAACTTATAAAGGATATAATTTATAGGATTATTTAATTAGTAAAACCGTCTAGACGTGGCCTCTAGTCCGGATAAATTGGATGTGTAGTAATTTCCTACACACAACCCACACGTGTGAGCGTGAGTCCACCAGGCGGTCCACACACTTCCTGAGCCCATCATAGTCGGGCTAGTTGGTTGTAGTCGGACGTCTAGAGGTACAACAAACCCTTGAATATCATGCCATACATGATCATCATCATCATTATAGTGTAGTCGTTCGTACTCATCATCATAAAAGGAGAAGTATCCCGATGTAAATGAGCATACAATATACATGAGATCCCTATATTTTTCATCTTAAAACTCATTCATGGGACACAATCGCATCTTTCACGTATTACAATAGGTAACATGCATGCATGAGTCTTCATACATTCATCATTTATAACATAATTTAGAAGTTGTGTATTAGAAAACTCACCCTAATGCAACGTGACATTTCATACATGCATATCATCGCAACATGAGATATCATTGTATCATGTCATATCATCATCATGCATCTCATGTCATCACATCATCACATCATCTTGGCAATACATCAT
>NW_019648231.1:0-1571 GCF_002806865.2 Cucurbita pepo subsp. pepo
AAAAAGTTATATACGGCTTAAGCTATTGTGTTGCCTTTTGCCTGTATGTTATATAACATTGCTTTCAAATCCTCTCAATCTTGCTTTTAATGTCTCCTTCTAAATCTCCGTCTCCGATTTCTAAAACCTTCTTCTCAAATTGGAGTCAGAGGTATGTTTGCATACATTGACTGGCCGTAGGTGACACGAATACAGATTGACTTAACTCACTTGCTGTTAAGAAGCGAGTGTCTAGTTATCACAAAGTCCGCTGCCAAGAAAAGTGCGATTGTGACAGCAAACTTACCAACCGCGTAGATCTTGCTATTACACACATTATCTATCAAAATTTTATAAGTAACAGGATCTGGCTTCGCACCACAGCTACTACGCATTTCATCAATAAAACCATAAACAGTAGACAAAGCTTTGGACTTGCAAAGTTGTTTAACGAGATGATTAAATGTATAAGAATCAAGAGGCGACTCTATAGCTTCATCAACCAAACCTACCGAACAAAGCGAACGCACAGCAATATCCGTGGTTACCTTGTCAGGATTGAAGCCATTGTTAACCATGAAATTGAGAATTTGCCGAACCGAATCGAGAGACGAATCAGTACCATTCCCGCAGGTGGAGAGTAAGATATAAAACGTCGATCGATCCGATGAGGTTTTGTGGTGGTGGTGATGAAGGAGCTGTAGAGCTTCTTGGCATCTGCAAGACTAGCCGATTTGAACACCGACGGGAGTTTCGGCTTTCCAGGGTGGCCGGAGCTCTGACGCGATGAGGCTTTCTGGCGAAGTTTTGGTGTTCATTTTTAATATAAGGAGCGGTACTCGCCGGACAAAAGCGAGGCGCCGCCGGAGGACGAGGCGGTTGGTTAACGACCGTGGTGGAGAGAGCTAAACGAATTCCCCCGCGCTGATCGAACCAATTGTAAGGGTTTCTTACAGAAATTGAGATTTGCGTGGGAAAGTAAATGGGCCGTGGTTCGGCCCAACAAGACCATAAAAGATTTGCGTGGGAAAGTAAATGGGCCGTGGTTCGGCCCAACAAGATCAGAAAAGATTTGAATGGGAACAACGAATTTCCCGTCTTTATTTAAATTTGAAGGTTACACCATTTATTAAACAGAGCAGCCATAGCCTTAGTGTAAGCGTAGCCATTTAGAAAGACCTTTGATTGTTGCAATCCAAGTTGTTGCCATAGCCGATGCCCAACAAGTCACAGTACCTTTTGTAAAACCCAATTCTATCAGCAACTCTGCTATCGGCACCACGCCCACACTCGAGCCCACCATTGATGATGTTGGTGATGACACCATACCCAGGCACTCTCCCGGCAGCGCTGTCGGCGGCCGAAGGCTGCCATCTCCCAGTGATAACATCATGGCACGATGGCTTGTTTCCTTGTGGTGTCATCCAGAACCAAATGGCTGTCTTGAATGCAACAATCGCATCCGTGGCTACCAAATCAGGGTTGCCTAGCAAATTCAAATTTAGCGCCCTACCCGCTGGCCCGTAGTTGTAGTTACTACAAAACGTTTGATAATTTCACGAATTAGGATTAGAATCTCAGAATTTTGATAA
>NW_019648231.1:2733-3275 GCF_002806865.2 Cucurbita pepo subsp. pepo
GTTTCATGAGAAGTTTGGCCGAAGAAAGCAGCGAGCTCCCGTTTACGAGTAGCGGCATCTCCGGTGGTACCAAAGCCAGAGAAGGATTGAGCGGCAGTAATGAAAGCATTATATCTATAGAATCCATTACTGGGGCATCGAGGATCCTTGCTATACTTGAGCATTTGATTGTAGAGGGCTTCACTGATGATACCTCCGACGCCGCTGCCGCCAGTACTGGGGGGTGTAGAAGGAGTGGAGCCGCCACACTGGCTCTGGCAATTGTTTTTACAATACTCGTCGGTGTTGCCGCACCATCCAAACTGGCTGCAGCAGAGGCGATTGGGGCAGAGAGCGCCATTGGCCTGCCGCCCACATTGCTCTGCTGCGCCTCCCAAAACGAAGGCAAAGGCTAAGACAATAAGCGTATGAAGCTTCATTGTTGTTTGGTGTATGAGAAGATGAGGAAAATGGGAAGAGCAAGTGCAGTTATTTATAGGGAGTTTTCCGTTGAATTTTCAAACCCAATTCCAAATATTAAAATAATTTTGGATTATTGTTCA
>NW_019648232.1:0-492 GCF_002806865.2 Cucurbita pepo subsp. pepo
ACTTTCAGCTTTAGAGACTAAATCTACAAAACAGGGGATAGAGGTGAGAGCCATTTGAGCAGTAGAAAAAGCTGAAAATTCGGTGCCGAGTTCACGAAGGAACCAGTGCACTTTATCAATGTCATGGACCGGTCTGCCAATGGCATGAAGTTGGTCACAAATTTTTTTTTGAAGGCACAGGCATACTCAGCAACAGGTTTGGTGCCACGTTTCATCAACTGCAAGTCATCCTTGAGTCTCAGTTCACGAGCTTTCGACTGATGGCTGAACGTAGTTTCCAACGCAAGCCAAACATCACGTGTAGTAGAGAGACCAACGACAACAGCCATGGCTTCCACAGTGAGAGAGGAGAGCAGGAGACAGAGAAGTCGTTGATCGGCTGCTCTCCATGCCATATATTTGGGGTTGAGTGTGCGAGGTGGTGGAACCATAGTTCCATCGACATAGCCCAGCATGTCTTGACTCTCAAGGAGAGGGAGAAGTTGGCTTTTC
>NW_019648232.1:2549-3275 GCF_002806865.2 Cucurbita pepo subsp. pepo
AGAGAGTAGTAAAGCCGAGAATAACTTGAAATAGTTGTATCTACTTCTTTATACAACAGTAACCATGAAAAATAAGATTTTTTAATAAAAATATAATTATAGATATATAACATTTCAAGACTTTTAACAATGGACCAATGTAAATTAGATAAATAATTTTGTAGATTTCAAACTTGAAACTTATGTCATGGGCTCACATAGGTTGACTGATTTCAAAGGACGGAATCGAACTTTCATTAAAGATATATTCGTGACAACGACTTAAACTAGGTAGGTAAGTGACCTTACTATCGGCATGGTTATATTTGATGTTGACACGTGCCCCGTGGTTCTGCACGAGTCATNCGACTTAAACTAGGTAGGTAAGTGACCTTACTATCGGCATGGTTATATTTGATGTTGACACGTGCCCCGTGGTTCTGCACGAGTCATATATATATTGATATGTGTGAATTGTTTGTGGATCGATATGCTTCTTATATGTTATGTATCTGTTATAATATGTTATAATATGTGAATTATATGATAATAATTACGGTACGATGTGTTCAAGGACATGTTTGAGATAGGATACGAGAAGGGTGCACAAAACAAAATGTAACGAGAGGAGTAAAATACATTCATGAAATGTTAAGGTTAGGTTACATACCGGAGTGATATGTTTAAGAGAGATTGACGGAAGAAAACGGTTAGGTTACGGGTAGAAAGGGATAAGTTTGTGATAGA
>NW_019648233.1:0-554 GCF_002806865.2 Cucurbita pepo subsp. pepo
AATTAATTTGAGATTAAGGGCCAAGAAGCAACACTAAGACATCTCAAGAAATTGAGGATATGAGACATATTCTTTATGTATCAGCAGTCGGTAGTCTGATGTATGCCATGTTGTGTACTTGACCCGACATATGCTATGCTGTGGGAATTGTCAGCAGATATCAGTCCAATCCGGAACATGTTCATTGGATTGTCGTTAAAAATATCTTCAAGTATCTCAGCAGAACGAGGGACTATATGCTAATGTACGGCGCTAAGAATCTGATCCTTACAGGATACACTGACTCAAATTTTCAGACCGATATCGATTCGACAAATCGACATCGGGATCTATTTTCACTATGAATAGAGGAGCAATAATATGGAGAAGCATAAAGCAAGGTTGCATTGCTGATTCCACCATGGAAGCTGAGTATGTTGCTGCTTGTGAAGCAGCGAAAGAATCAGTATGGCTTAGGAAGTTCTTAACTGATTTGGAAGTCGTTCCAAATATGCATTTGCCTATAACTCTTTATTGTGATAATAGTGGAGCAATTGCAAATTCTAAAGAACCAA
>NW_019648233.1:2832-3275 GCF_002806865.2 Cucurbita pepo subsp. pepo
TAGAGAGATTTTGGTATGTTATTAGGGTAAAATCCTATCTCATTTTTTTTTTCCTTTGTATATAGTTATGGTTAAAAGAAATTAATTTAGGATCAAATCTTTTGTCATATTTTACTAGATAATCTTATCCCATATTCAATTAATTAGATTTTTTGTTAGCATTTGGAGTGATAGGACATAATGTTAGAATCAATAAAATTTTAGTTGGCAGATTTATAAATCTATAAGATGGTAGCCAAACAATCGATTAAAATTGGCCAATAATATCGGTTTACATAATGAAAATAAATATAGGGTTAGAGTAATATCTTGTTTACAGAATTGAAAATCTATTTACAGAATGAAAATAATTACAAAGACGTAGGAGGGAAGATTGAGGAAAGATTTGCTGAACAGAATTTCAAAATAAAACAGGAAATATGGGCATGGAACTCCATCAAATT
>NW_019648234.1:0-672 GCF_002806865.2 Cucurbita pepo subsp. pepo
TCAAAGACTGATCTTTCTCGTCTCACTACTTACTCCGTAACTTATACTGATTGAACTAGGCTCGGTAAAACAGCTTAGCTTCTCTCCTTCACTCAGTCTTGAACAAGGTAAAGCATATGAAGTATCTCTGCTCTTTTCTTTCACCTATGGATTCTTGAACGGGAAACTCCTTTTCCTTCAAACACTCTGTCTGAGTCTTCTTCCTTTTCCTCTCCTGTAAAGCAGCTAATGAATGGACGGACTCTCCATTCACCTGATTGAACTGTAAACAAAGACTCCTTATGTGAACTCCTTTTCCTTCAAACACTTTTTGACTCTCCTGTAAGAAAGAAGAATGAGACAAAGAGAAAGACTCAACCTTAAAGACAGATTGAACTCGGTAAAGCAGCCAGCTGGCTTCTCTCCTGAACCGATATTCCCTGACCTACACCTATTTAGCTTATTCATTCAATCCGGAACCCCTATTACCTGACCTACACCTTTGACTGATGGAACAGGGTAAACTGGCCGATTCTTCTTGAACAAAGAGAGTCAATTCAATCCTCTCCCTATTCTTTATGGTCTTGCATCTTCGCTCCTCTCCCTCTCCGATTCTTTCTTGATCTCCTTCCCCTCCTCCTTTGTTTGGGAACTGATTTGACTCCTTTTCCTCTTGTTTTCAAGAGCTATTTT
>NW_019648234.1:3109-3274 GCF_002806865.2 Cucurbita pepo subsp. pepo
GGACAAGAGCTCTCTACCGGAATACCTTGTGCCGAATTGCCACCCGTAGGCAAGCTTCCAGCTCTCTGAGTTTCAATCCACCGGGCGCATATAGAGAAGAAGAATCTTTTTTCATGGATATCTTCATATCAAAGGGATCAAAAAGCTTTCTTCATCCCTGTTTTC
>NW_019648235.1:0-957 GCF_002806865.2 Cucurbita pepo subsp. pepo
ACACAGAAAATTCAATGCAGATGATAATGCGCGAGAGAGAATCATGAACTAACACTGATTTGGAATTTCTTCGGTCTCAGACATTAAATGAAGTGAAGGAGATGAAGAGTGATATTGATTACAACTCAAGGTTTCCATCATGATGAAGAGAACAACATAATGAGGTATTACATTGATTTTGTTTTTACCTTTGAATCAATGAATGCCACTTTCTGAAGAAATCCGAAGAAGATGAAGAGGCAATCGAAAAATTGGGGAAAATCAAAATCGGCGAACAAAACTGAGACGACTTCAAATTCCTATGACGAATTCTGAGGAATCCGACGATGAAATCTCGTCAATCGATTCTTCTTCGTCGCTGATTTCAAATTCCTGAAAATATCGGAGAATTATTGATTGATTTTACGTGGAAGCAGATGAATCCGGAACTTAGAAATCGAGAAATAGCTTCGAGGTTAGAGATCGGAATTTACCTGAAATTGTAAGTCGGTGAATATCTTCTCTCGCTCCTTCTCTCTGAGACTTCGCATCGGAGAAATCCTCTGATCCAAGTCAAATCAAATTAAGCAAACGAACAACAGATAAACACGAATCAACCGATTGAAACTTGAAACTCGCGAAAAAGATTGTTTACCATACAGTACGATCTGAGTTCCTTCAATCTGAATAACCTGTCGACCTCCATCTCCAGATCCCTCTGCACCTCACTTCTCTGCAAAATCTCCTTCCTCTGCATCTCCAATACCATATCCCTCTCTCTCAACATTTTCTCCGTCCGTTCACCGTCTAATCTCAATCTCTCAAGCTTCATCTTAACCGCATTGAGTTCATCCGCCAGAGACAAATCACATGACTCTGTCCTCGTCGCCGTCGCGTGAATCGGCGGTTCGTTCTCCTTATTGGCATCTCCGGATAGCGGGATCTCCACCCGTTCCGCCTTGGATTTGACGATTTTGG
>NW_019648235.1:1606-3270 GCF_002806865.2 Cucurbita pepo subsp. pepo
AAAAAAAAAACAAAAAAGAAAATAAAAGAGAAGAGTGGAAGTGGCTGCTTTTCGATTTTGTTTTTAGGGTTTGAATTTGAAAGTAAACAGGCGGCAACGGCTACTTTATTCTATTACCTTACTTACCTTATTTTAGGTTAAAAGACAAAATTTTCCACATGCTCGGTTGATACCATTTGTCACAATCGCACTTTGATGACAGCATACTTGTGATTGTGCGGCACTCACTCTACACTAACAAGTGAGTTAAGCCTATTCGTTCTCGTGTCGCCTATGGCCAAGCGACGTATGCTCGAGCCTCTAGCCCCAGTTCAAGAAGAAGGTTTTAGAAAACAGGGGCGGAGAGATTTTGAAAGCAAGACTTGAGAAATTGAAATTGGTGTTATATGGGAATGTAAGCAAAATGCAACAACGACGACTTACTGCATATAACTATCGGGTAGGGAGAAGTTGAGAACTTTAAGAGTATTCATATCACTCAAGAACCTAACCAATTCAGACTATTGATATTCATGATGTGTTGTTGTAACTTGAATGTTTAAAATTTTAGTTATTAATATAATATATATGGCGGACAAGTATAATTTTTTTAAAATAATTATAAAAAAGAAAGAACTCGATAACCCAATTCCGCTCAACTCGAAAAATGGATAGTTGAGTTAGGAATTCTATTTAAATTGTTCGAGTCACTTATCCAATTCGGGTATACACTTTTATTGAAGGAAATTTGTTAGCCATAAATAAATATTTAATATATTTTGTTTTTTTATTTAAAGAAAACAAGAAATATATAAATATATATTTATCATGTTGAAATTATTTAATTTAGACAAGCGACAACTTCATGTGGCTTTTACATCAATGTCTGAACAAATAGTTTTTATTTATTTATTTTTAATTTCATTTACTATATTCTTAATAATGCTGCTACCATTATGTAATATGTTATTCATACTTAAATTTTAGAATTTTTTAGCATTACGATACCACCGTTACCTAATGTAACACGTTTTTCATTCTTCTAGATAGATAACAATTTCAGTTCATTGCATAATAGAATAATTTTCAAAGAATTCGTTCATCTAAACACAGCTCAATTGGCTAAGACATATGTTTTCGACCGAAAGAAAAGAAGTTCGAAACTTTGTCCTAAAAAAACGTTCAAACATTTCTCACTTATACACACATATATAAGGTTTTGGCATATACAATCACAATATATACAAACAGATACAAGAATGCAAAGAGAATTCATCAGAAGCTCCAAAATCCTCAACATTCAATCTATCAATGCAGAGTCCATTCAGAGTTTAGAGTTTAGAGGAGGGCGAGTGAAAAAACCTGAGATCTGATTCAAAGATAATCCATTGGGAGCCCGAGTTCGTCGTCATTGGCCTCCTTGCTCCTACGAAATCTTTTACCATCATAGCTTCGTTTGTTACTCCACGAGTCCTGTTCGAATCTCCGTTCTTCAAACTCGTAAAGTTCTTCAAGGTCATCTAATGAATTCCCCACGTTCTGGGTGCCTAAGAATCCCTGGTATAACCAACGATATAATTATGAACAAGTCGATAGTTACGAGTGCTTTATATTGTTAATCTTAACCTTTCTATTTCGTCAAACGAGATTGGACCTATGAACTTGAATAGGTGGTTTGGTTTTTT
>NW_019648236.1:0-517 GCF_002806865.2 Cucurbita pepo subsp. pepo
TCTCCAGAAAAACAGAAAGAGATTCGTATATCTTTGGCTCATTTTATATATATTTTAGGAAATTTTAGGTATTTTAGGAATAAAAATAATTAGATATTTTAGGAAAATAATTGAGTTATCTTAGGAATGAAAATTCATAACTAAAAGGATTTAGATATTATAGAAATAAAGAATTAGCTATTTAGGAATAAATTGTCTAGTATCTACGATAAATACCCCTCCAGCCCACGAAGGTTTTCATTCCAAGAAATCTAATTACAACAAAGTATTAGCCCGCCTATCAAGGTTTTAATCCCAATAAATCTCAAGCACGCCAAGAGTAGTAGTTTCTATAAAGTATCTTGTAATCTCTTCTCAATTGGTGTAATAAAGAGTGCAAGTATTTCTCACAAAGAGTTTTATAAAAAATCTAGTATCAGAACAAGATTGATAAGAGTTTTATAAAAAATCTAGTATCAAAACAAGATTGATAAGAGTTTTATAAAAAATCTAGTATCAGAACAAGATTGATGTAGGT
>NW_019648236.1:2636-3268 GCF_002806865.2 Cucurbita pepo subsp. pepo
TGTTTCATGCTAGAACAAAGCATGTGGAGGTGCACTACCATTTCATTAGAGAAAAAGTCCTAAAGGAAGAAACTGAGATGCAACAGATCAAGAAAAATGACCAAGCGGCAGACTTGTTTACACAAGGACTAAATACGGACAAACATGGGAGTTTTCGACATGGTGCAACGAATGAGGACTTGTACGGAGGGAGAGTGTTAAAATATAATCACTAGCCCAATAGGGTCAAACCCAATAATTATATGAGCCCATATATATTTTAGAAAAATGATTTAGGTATTTTGACCAAAATACCTATATATTTTAGAAAAATTATTTCGGTATTTTAGGAATAAAGATACCTAACTATTTTTTAAAAAAGATATAGATATTTTTGGAATAAATTATTATATATTTCATAATAAATTGTCTAGTCTCTACTATCAATACCCCTCCACCCTATAAAAGTTTTCATTCTAAGAAATCTAAATCACAATAAAGCATAGCCACCTACCAAGATTTTAATCACTAGTAGTTTCTATGGAATGTGTTACAAAGAGTATAACCACGTAAACCTAGGGTATAGCCTAAGAAAGCTTGTAACTTAGAAATGAACTCCCAAGTATGAACAAGACACCGAACGAATGAATAAA
>NW_019648237.1:0-3268 GCF_002806865.2 Cucurbita pepo subsp. pepo
CGAGTAAAGGAGGGGTACGTGAATGAATTGAAGATCACATCCGAATGAGAGCGGTCCTTAAGATAGAATAACTAAGACATTGAAGAATTGAAAGTTACTACCTACACCAATAAGATCCACTTTTTATTTTTTCGGTGGCTCAATCATAGGAGCTCCAGTTGATTCCTATGGATACCAAGAAGGGAATTATTTTTTGTGCTATTCTGAGGATGAAAACGTCAATAATTACCCCTTTCCCTTTGATCCTCATATGAAAGAAGAAAAAAGGTAGTAGAGATGACTCTTGCTTGTAACAACTCTATGCTAGGCGACCTTCGTGGGAAGTTTTCTAGGATGCATGTGAGTGACGACAAAACATGCTGGAAGAACTTGTGTTGGTTTGTGGGAATAGTTTTCACTCTTAGAAACGATGAGTTAGTAACACGACCATGTCGTAGGGGATGTAAGGAAATATCGAAGCTATCAGGTGCCAAATCTAGATTTTGAATCGTGGGCATGAGTCATTATAGGACTCGAAACTAATCAAAAGCTATAACATCTTAATAACTAGTTGAACTATATTCAAGTTGACAAACACATATATAAGACTAAATAGTATAAGTCTCTATTCTTTCGGTTATTAATTGAATCTTGTTTTTCTTCTCTTTTCTTTTAAATTCAGCTCGGAAAAGTAGGATTCAAACCTCAGAACTAAGATCGGGTATGATACGTTTGGTGAGAAGTTTGAGAATAAGAAAATTGGGACCAAAACTTCCAAGAATGAGGTATTTTAGGTTTGGAAACTTCTCCCTCGGAGATGAGTTTTAAAACTGTGAGACTTACAACGATATGTAATGGGACAAAACGAACAATATCTAATAGCGATGAGCTTGGACTGTTACAATACCGATAAATTGATTAGTGTATGAATGACTTTATAANTATATATATATATATATATATATAGTTTACCGGGAGAGGACTTATGACACCCGAGTAAAGGAGGGGTACGTGAATGAATTGAAGATCACATCTGAATGAGAGTGATCCTTAAGATAGAATAACTAAGACATAGAAGAATTGAAAGTTACTACCTACACCAATAAGATCCACTTTTTGTTTTTTCGGTGGCCCAATCATAGGAGCTCCAGTAGATTCCTATGGATACCAAGAAGGGAATTATTTTTTGTGCTATTCTGAGGATGAAAACAGTCAATAATTACCCCTTTCCCTTTGATCCTCATATGAAAGAAGAAAAAAGGCAGTAGAGATGACTCTTGCTTGTAACAACTCTATGCTAGGCGACCTTCGTGGGAAGTTTTCTAGGATGCATGTGAGTGACGACAAAACATGCTGGAAGAACTTGTGTTGGTTTGTGGGAATAGTTTTCACTCTTAGAAACGATGAGTTAGTAACACGACCATGTCGTAGGGGATGTAAGGAAATATCGAAGCTATCAGGTGCCAAATCTAGATTTTGAATCGTGGGCATGAGTCATTATAGGACTCGAAACTAATCAAAAGCTATAACATCTTAATAACTAGTTGAACTATATTCAAGTTGACAAACACATATATAAGACTAAATAGTATAAGTCTCTATTCTTTCGGTTATTAATTGAATCTTGTTTTTCTTCTCTTTTCTTTTAAATTCAGCTCGGAAAAGTAGGATTCAAACCTCAGAACTAAGATCGGGTATGATACGTTTGGTGAGAAGTTTGAGAATAAGAAAATTGGGACCAAAACTTCCAAGAATGAGGTATTTTAGGTTTGGAAACTTCTCCCTCGGAGATGAGTTTTAAAACTGTGAGACTTACAACGATATGTAATGGGACAAAACGAACAATATCTAATAGCGATGAGCTTGGACTGTTACAATACCGATAAATTGATTAGTGTATGAATGACTTTATAAACATAAAGAACTAAGTCGTTGCGTAATAAAAATGATCGCTTAGTTTTGATGAAAATTTTCATGATAAGAACTAAGTTGTTATATCGTCTAGTTTGTAATCAAGAAAAAAAAATGTTGTGACCTCCATGTGAAGTCAATCTGAAGGCGACATGCGGGTGGCACCCATTTGACCACATAAGGATCGAGACAGACAAGTTTCATGATATGATATAGAAGGACCGTGCCTCGTCCACATTAGAGGCAAGGGTAGCAACAAAAGTGTCAAAAAAATACACTCGAAACATGTTAGTTAGGCCCCAAGCCATAACCTAAAAAATCAGAGTTACTAACATGAGTTTTAATATGCGGCTTTGGATTTAGGTTCGTCTATATGAAAGATGAAGGCTCGCCAAATTTTGTGTCAACCAGATACTAGACGAATACTCCACGTGGTCATATGACTGTTCATCAAAATTATTTTAACTTCGCAAAACCTAATATACCTCAAAATTATGTCTATGACCTATGTGAGCTATTCCATAGCACACACTTGTGTCATGGTGTGGGCAGTATTGCAAGACGAGTATCTTGAGCATATTCCTTTAGAAATAGATTTTCGAGGAGAGTGTTTGATGTCTTGAGTGTGCCGACATTGCGCCCATGCTCATGATTCACAGGTTAGTACATGGGCCGCTCTCCATTATGGTATTCATATATGATCCGACATGGAAATGAAAGAGTACCTTTTTCAATAGTACCCCGATTAATGGATGTTTGGGATGTCCCAGTTGACTCATAAGTTGATTTTCGATAAGCATGTTCGAGCAAACCGCGAAGGGCATTGACATCTCAGGACTTAGAGATCATCATGAAGTGTGAACCATATCATTGAGATTCAAGATGATGAGATGAGATGTAACATTGCATTTGAAGGACCTTAGCCTAGTATAGCGACAAGATCATGCCGAAGGACTTGGCTTTAGAGTAGTGGCAGTCAGCTAGAGTTGCAACGAGTGAACATACACATAAGCTTAGTTTCTGTATGAGTTATGTTTGATTGATGATGGAGAACCTCACCTAAGGTTCGACAAGGTCGCAAGTTGGATAAAATATAGTAATGGAGCTTGAGATTCTCTTAAGACTTATCATGAACGTGTCAAGATCATGACGTTATATGGTTGAAAAGAAGTCTTACTCGTCATGAAGCAAGATTTGAAATTAGGCAATAGGTAGGGTTCCTTTCAAAGAATCATTACTATAAGAGGAATAATGTTAACGGTTGAAAGCAAATAAGTTGAGATCGAGTGAGACATGCATCGACCAAGTGTCGGATTGTGTATAATGCAAGTTAATATGGGTGGACGACGTCATTGTAGAGAGAGAAATTGAGTTGAGT
>NW_019648238.1:0-410 GCF_002806865.2 Cucurbita pepo subsp. pepo
TCCCAACTGAGCTATCCCAACTGAGCTATCCCCACTAACATTAAAAAATAAAAATTCATAAAACTATAAGGTGCAATGAATGCAAATTGAACACAAGACCTTCCAATATTCAATCTGATGCTCTCCGAACTAAGCCATCCTAGATAACATAAAAAATAAATAATCACATGTTTTAGATTGAATAGTAAAGTTATGCAACTTAGTCAACTTATGCCAGTTGGATAAAAAACGTGACAGATCTTCTACTAATTCATTGAGATTTTAAAAAGAAATAATCGATCTTCTGCTAATTCATTGAGATTGAGATTTTAAAAAGAAATAATCGCTAATGTAGTGAACGTGGATCAAACGTTACCTTTAAATCTTCATTCTACTAATTCATTGAGATTGAGATTTTAAAAAGAAATAAT
>NW_019648238.1:2782-3268 GCF_002806865.2 Cucurbita pepo subsp. pepo
GATCATATATTCCTAAAGGTAGCACCCCATGAGAGGGGTGCTCAGGTAGGGTAAAAAGGGGAAGCTAAGCCCTAGGTTTATCCGTCCCTTTGAGATATTAGAAAGGATTGGATCTGTGGCCTATAGAATCGGGCAATGCCCAAATTTTTTTGCAGTACATAATATCTTTCATGTATCCATACTACAGAAGTATACCCTAGATCGTTCGCACGTACTGGCTCATGAAACTCTCTTCTTGAGAGATGACCTAACGTATAAACAAGACCCGATTCCAATAATAGACAAGAAAGTCAAATGATTGAGAATCAAGGAAATCTCTCTTGTTAAGGTCCTATGGAAGAATCATAGAGTAAAAGAAGCCACTAAGGAAACAGAAGGCAAATAAAAACCTTGTACCTTGACCTATTTTAGAATAAACACTTNAAGGAAACAGAAGGCAAATAAAAACCTTGTACCTTGACCTATTTTAGAATAAACACTTTCGAT
>NW_019648239.1:0-3266 GCF_002806865.2 Cucurbita pepo subsp. pepo
GTTACCAGCTTAGTGTTGTTCTTTTGGATTAGCTCATTTTTTGTAATCGGGCATGGGGACTGGTTATTTTGTTGGGTTTGTTTTATGTATGCCTTTCAAGTATTGGTTTGCCTTGAGTATTTATAATTCAAGGCTTACAAGGTTGTGAGTGCTTGCTAATCATTCCAACATTTGTAGTGATTTTACTTCAATTCTACATTTCTTTTTTTTATTTTTTACAAAAATTGATTTATTTTTGGCAAATAGAAAACTTGACTTCAAAGGTTGATGGAGGCTCTTAAAAAAGGTAATTTAAAGATTCAATCTGTTGGTTTAGCAAATCTACTTTTCATTTAGGTTTAGCTAAGCTTCTACAGTTTAAATGAACTTGGACTTCCTGCCGAGTTGTCCAGCCTCGACCCTTCATTGTGCATATCAAATATTCCGAATTTGAAAAACAAGAAGCTTTTTGGAAAAGTTCTCTCTTGCAGGGATAAATAATGAAGAATTCATAAGTTCTTGCAAAAATGCTGCAATCAGTACATATGAGTAGCAAAGGAGTCTCCTGTCATGCATATGATCATTTGATTAATTTTCCCAATCGCTGTATTTATCTGTATTTCTTCTTGGATTTGGATGGTGGATTTGCAGGTCAATTTATTCTTCTTATTTGCGATTTTGTGAATGTCAGTTTTATGCTTTTTTCTTTATGATCTTTCATTGTATCAATGGATGAAAATCCAAGTGATTGGATCTTGGTAAATATTTGAGAAATCTGAATTATGTTGCTTTTAGGATACTAGCAAGGACAAGAAGACCGAGGATCTCAAAGAGAGCTCACAATCACAGAATGAAATCTTTTTTAATCCTAATGTCTTAACTGAGTTTAAGTTGGCTGGGAGTGAAGAGGTAAGATCTGAACTTGCATACCTTTTGCCTGGCAGTTATTTAGAGGCCCATGTTCTCAGTTCTCTTACTCTTGCATTCACCAGGAGATTGAAGAAGACAAAAATAATGTGAGGGGAGCCAGTATGTTCCTCACAGATGTTGTGCTTCCAAAATTCATTCAAGATCTCTGCACACTGGAAGTCTCACCAATGGATGGCCAGACCTTGACTGAGGCACTCCATGCTCAGGGAATTAATGTTCGGTATATAGGAAAAGTGAGCATGCTTAGACATGACATAACGATATCATTGATCAGTTTGATGACCTTGTCTTGGTGGTATGCCCATGAATAGAGATTTTGACGATCTTTGTAACTCTTTTCAACAGGTTGCTGAGGGCACTAAACATTTACCCCATTTATGGGACCTTTGTTCTAATGAGATTGCAGTTAGATCTGCAAAGCACATTCTTAAGGTGCTAAATCTAACTCCTCCTTTTCTTACTATGAATATAGTGTAAGTCTCTTTTTTTTCAAACTGAGAAAAGGCATGCTACGGAGGGCATTACAACGAATTTTTATGGATTCCATCTTTGATACACAGGTTATTCAATCTGGCTATTTGTGGCTTTTAAGGCATAATGTGTTATGTTCTAATACTCAATGCCGAACTATCTTTTTAGAACTAGTTGCATGATATTGATCAACATAGATAAGAACATTTTTTGTTAGCCTTTTTTCATTCCTTGACAAAAGTGAGTTTAGTATTATCTGCATCGTGTCATTCTGCATCTAAACTGAGTGATACTATTGATTTTGGTCTACTCTTTATGCTTCTGTCATTAAATGACCTATTGATAAATAGTTTCTTGTGGGAAACAATGATGATTAGCATTTTCATTTTCACGATGTTTGAGTACTTGAGAATATGAGGTTGCCTAATAAATCCAGAGAACTTATCCCCCACTCGTACTTTCTCTCTTACTTTCCAAAAAAACAACTCATTTCATTCGTTGATTTAGTAGTATCTCACACTAGTATTACTCATTGTACAGGATGTTTTGAGAGATACTGAAGATCATGACTTAGGGATGGCACTTTCACATTTCTTCAATTGTTTCTTTGGAAGTTGTCAAGTACTTGCTACAAAAGCAGCTAGTAATATTCAGTCCAGAACCCCAAAGAAGGTTTGTTCAAAGCAGATATTTGTGTCTAGATGAAACTATATTATTGTTCACTATTCCCATTCCCTGGGCTAATATTAAATATTCTTTTAGCTTAAATTTTATTCGACCCTGTTTGTTTAGCTGTTAATGTATGAAGCTATTAGTATATACTTATCTTAAAAAGAAATGATTATTGTTTTAGCATTTACTTCAAACATGCAATTGTTTGGTGACGTGTGTAAATTGAAAAGGGGATGTAAAGCCTAAAGAACCCTTTCTGCACATGCCAAGAGGTACCTCATTACAGCTAATAAAACTATATTTCAGTAATTCTTGAGAAAGATGAAGGGCAAAATCAAAAGGTTATGTGGCTGCTAAAAAACTCTCTCGGTACTCTAATACACCTACTTCTAAATTAGCTAAAGTTGATTTCTTGTGTTGTACATTTATATTGCAGGACCAAGTGGGTCACCATCATTCTTCCGGAAAAAATTTAAGGGGACAAGCCAGATGGAAAGGTAGAACACTTGCAAAAAAGAGTCAATCCTCATATATGAGTGTTAGCTCAGATTCTCTTTGGGCTGACATTCGAAATTTTGGAAAGCTCAAATATCAGGTGATCTTTACATGAAACGACTCCCACATACTTCCCCATATGATATTATCTCAAAGGCTCAAACTATGTTTTTTCATCTTTTTTGGGCTGTCTTAGCCTCCGAAGTCTTGCCTGCAATTAGTGATAGGAACAGGTGTTTTGCCATTCCTATCATTTAGNACTCTAATACACCTACTTCTAAATTAGCTAAAGTTGATTTCTTGTGTTGTACATTTATATTGCAGGACCAAGTGGGTCACCATCATTCTTCCGGAAAAAATTTAAGGGGACAAGCCAGATGGAAAGGTAGAACACTTGCAAAAAAGAGTCAATCCTCATATATGAGTGTTAGCTCAGATTCTCTTTGGGCTGACATTCGAAATTTTGGAAAGCTCAAATATCAGGTGATCTTTACATGAAACGACTCCCACATACTTCCCCATATGATATTATCTCAAAGGCTCAAACTATGTTTTTTCATCTTTTTTGGGCTGTCTTAGCCTCCGAAGTCTTGCCTGCAATTAGTGATAGGAACAGGTGTTTTGCCATTCCTATCATTTAGTTTTTCCATTGTTTTTAATGAAAATTCTGTTTCTTCATAGACTTGTTATAAGCTTGTCTTTCATTTAATAATGATTTT
>NW_019648240.1:0-355 GCF_002806865.2 Cucurbita pepo subsp. pepo
GGTTGAGCTGGTGGCTCGAGTTCTGCAGCTTCGAAATGAGAGCATAGAACTTGAATGCTGCGATGAATTGGGAAGGAACGCATGGAGAGCTCGGAATCTGGAGATTGTTGTGGGTTTAGATAAAAGAGGAGGCGAAATTGAACGGCAAATGGACGCCATTGAAGCAGAAGCAGAGAGATATCGCCGCCGGATTTTCCAAAAGCTTGAAGAACGATTTTGTGGATTACCTTATCCCCAAATTCCAAATTGGATGGAAAAAGAAACTCGGCCAATAAATTTAATTTTTTAATTTTTTAAATTATTATTTTCATTTATTATTATTATTTGTAAAATAGACTTTTTTTTTTTTTTTTTT
>NW_019648240.1:1902-3265 GCF_002806865.2 Cucurbita pepo subsp. pepo
GTTGTAACTCAACCTGATTATTGTATTGGAACTAAGTGGGAACTTACTATGAGCATTGACCATGAAGAATGATTGCAAATCAGTCCAATCTTCTGAGTAAGTACTGAACTTCAACTTCCTTTGTTAATGGCATGATCCATTCTCCATAAAGTTGAGCAACCAAACTGGGTTTAATTTTGTAAACTGGGGCACCATGTTTTTGCTCTATGTTTACAGGAACCTCTTGCCCAAATGTTTTCGCTTTCATTTCCACTCTCCTTTTGATCGCCTCCTCGACGCTCCGAAACGTTAGCATGTCCATCAACTTCTCCTTGTCCTGCAAAACCCAGCACCAGAATCATATCACATATTTGATAGCAGAATCAAGAATGTAATGTAGTAATAGAACAAAGTTTACTTGTTTCCTAATTGCAGCCCCATATTCATTTGGTGACTCTTGAAACTTTGCTTCTGCTACAAATTTTCCATAATGAATTCGCTTTGATAGAGCCTGCAGCGGTCAAAACAACCGAATTGTGAAAATTGTCGTGATAACAAAGATTCAAAAAATGAAACTGTAACTGCCTAAATTCATCGCTAACAGATATTGTTCACTTTGGTTCCTTACATATCGCCATCAGACTCACAGTTTTAAAAACATATGTTAGGGAGAGGTTTCCACAACTCTTATAAAGAATGTTTCGTTCTCCTCTCCAACTGATGTGGTATCTCACAATCCACCCTCCTTAGGGGTCCAACATCCAAGCTGACACACCGTTCAGTGTATAGCTCTAATACCATTTGTAATAGCCCAAGCCCATCGCTAGTGTCTGCTTGGCCTGTTACGTACTGATGTCAGTCTCACGATTTTAAAAGGTGTATGTTAGGAAGAGGTTTCCACACCCTTGTAAGGAATGTTTCGTTTTCCTCTCCAACTGATGTAAGATATCACGGAAACTAAACAAATACTAGTGTACTCATAGCATAATTGTCATATGTTCATTGAAAGTCAGTTTTGCATATGAAATTTCTAAATGGTTTGGATAGTTTCAGATGAACACCTGCAAGCACATCGTGTCACAGACAGCAGTTGATCCATAATTGCCGTCATCTCCTTCCTTAACTAATCTTGGTATCAGAGAATTGAAGTACATTCTCCATACTTCGCTATTTATATTGATGGAATCCGCCACAGGATGTAGTACCTGTTTTCAACCCAAACCACGGATATCGGATTAATACTCATTAGATTGTTAATGGTTCTTAACTGGAGGGAAAATACTCATTAGATGTATGCTTTTTTTCACGACAACAAAGAGAATTGAAAATCATAAGTGCTTAAGGATCCTCTATTCAAAAGCTCTCTCCCCTCAAGTTGTTGTTC
>NW_019648241.1:0-3265 GCF_002806865.2 Cucurbita pepo subsp. pepo
ATACCTAAAAACAGAAGGTTGGTTTGACGATGGTGAACGATTTTCAGTTGTTTGGGTCACCAACCCAATCAACTTGAAACTTCAGGTCGACCCATAAAGATTTCTTCAATCTAATTCAACCCAACTCAAGTATACTTTTCGTACGAGATTTTGAATCTCTAACTGTAACTATAGGAAATACCTAAAACAGAAGGTTGGTTTGAGTTAGGTTGTGAACGATTTCAGTTGTTCGTGTCACCAACCCAATGAACTTGAAATTTCGGGTCGTCCCATCAAGATTTCTTCAATCTAATTCAACCCTACTTATGTATACTTTTAGTGCGAGATTTTGAATCTCTAACTGTAAATATAGGAAATACCTAAAAACAGAAGGTTGGTTTGACGATGGTGAACGATTTTCAGTTGTTTGGGTCACCAACCCAATCAACTTGAAACTTCAGGTCGACCCATAAAGATTTCTTCAATCTAATTCAACCCAACTCAAGTATACTTTTAGTACGAGATTTTGAATCTCTAACTGTAACTATAGGAAATACCTAAAACAGAATGTTGGTTTGAGTTAGGTTGTGAACGATTTCAGTTGTTCGAGTCACCAACCCAATCAACTTGAAATTTTGGGTCGACCCATAAAGATTTCTTCAATCTAATTCAACCCAACACAGGTATACTTTTAGTGTGAGATTTTGAATCTCTAACTGTAACTATAGGAAATACTTAAAAACAGAAGGTTGGTTTGAGTTAGATTATGAACAATTTCAGTTGTTCGGGTCACCAATCCAACCAACTTGAAATTTCGGGTCGACCCATAAAGATTTCTTCCATCTAAATCAACCAAACCCAACTCAAGTATATTTTTAGTGCCAGATTTTGAATATCTAACCGTAAATATAAGAAATACCTACGGATAGAGGGTTGGTTTGGGTTAAGTTGTGAAATCTATTCCAGTTGTTCGTGTCACCAACCTAATCAACTTGAAATTTCGGGTCAACCTATAAAGATTTCTCCAATCCAATTTAACCCAACTCTTATATGCTTATAGTCCGAGATTTTGAATCTAGAACTGTAAATATTGGAAATACCTAAAAAAAAATGAAGTTTATTGTAAGGTTTGACTAAATTATATAGAAAATATTGAAGCATTTAAACTATGGGACCTATTAAAAACACAAAAATTAAACTCCATCCAACATCACAAACCTTCTTGAAGTCATATCCAGCTGCTCTGACGGCGACGTGGTGGGCCAAGTTGCCACCGGCACTATCTCCGGCGAGAAAACACCGACCAAGATCAGCTTTCGCCGGAAAAACGACAGAATCAAAGCCCATTTCATCGAGAAATTTCAAACCATCAAATCCATCTTCATAGGGAAGTGGATACCGGTGCTCGGGAGAGAGACGATAATTTACCGACACAACCACAACACGGAGGTCACGTGCAAGTCTCCGACCAAGATCATCGTACGACATCGAACTAGCAGAAAAAAACACAAACCCGCCGCCATGAAAGTACACAACAACTGGTAGACTAACATCATCAGAAACCGAAGACGGAACAAAGAGACGAAACCAGAGATTGCGAGCACGGTCGAAAACGATGTCGCGAGTCGAAACGCCGTTGTTGGGTTTAGAAGAAGGAGAGAATTTGAGGTCGAAGAGGTTTGTTAAGCAACGGTTGACAGTCATGTTAGGGCGACGACCGATGGAGGTGGCGAACGAGTGGAGACGGAGAAGGACTTGAAACTTCAATGGAAGCTTTGGAGGGTTTTCCATTGCGAGAACGGCTACTAACAACCAAATGTGTACCTTTTATAAGGGTGTGGAAACTTCTCAGTCAATTCGTTCTTGCGTTGCCTATGGCCAGACAACGTATGCTCGAGCTTCTGACCCCGGTTTAAGAAGAAAGTTTTAGAAAACGGGGCAGAGAAAATCTCTCCCAAATAACTTTTATGAGGGTGAGTTAAGCCAATTCGTTTTTGCGTGCCCTACGACCAAGCAACGTATACTCGAGCCTCTGACCCAAGTTCAAGAAGAAAGTTTTAGGAAACGAGGACAGAGAGATTTCGAAAGAGAGGTTGAGAGCAAGATTGAAATTGGTGTTATGTGTACAAGCAAAAAGGCAACAACAACGGCTTACAGTATATAACTATTCGGGTAGGGCTCGTTTTAAAAACTTTGAAGGAAGCCTGAAAGGAAAAGTCTACCGAGGACACTTTCTACTAACGGTAGGCTTAGGTTATTACAAAACGAAAACGCTGAAGGGTACGTATTTTGGTTTGTGGAGGGTTTCCAAACTAGAAAAGTGACCAAAAGACCTTCACATTTATGGCAAAAGGGCCCTAGAAGTCAATCGCTAGCCATAATGAGTATTAGGTTCCACTTGTCAAAATGTTTAGCCTTATCTAACCACACCCTCTTATTAACGCTTTGATATGCCAATAATGAGAGCGATGACATGCAAATTGGTATTGGTTTCATCGAGCTGTCGTGGTTAACAATGAACCTATACCAATTACATTGGATCAATGTTGGAAATTCATATTAAATTCTATAAAGAATCAATAAATAAACTTTGTTTGGTAACGATTTTTCTTTTAGCTTCTTTTTTTTTTTTTTTTTTTTTTTTTTTTTTTTTTTTTTTTTTTTTTTTTTTTTTTTTTTNATCAGAAATAGACACGAGGCGATATGTCAGCGAAGAGACTGAGCCTCGAAGGGGCTGGACGTAAGGTGGTGTGTCAACAAGGACACTGGGCTGAAGGGGGTGGATTGGGGGTTCCCACATAGATTGGAGAAAAATGGTATCAGAGCTAGAAATTGGGCGATGTGCCAACGAAGAGATTGAGCTCGAAGGGGGTGGACGTAAGGCGGTATGTCAGCAAGGACGTTGGGCCTGAAGGAGGTGGATTGGGGGATCCCACATAGATTGGAGAAGGGAACAAGTGTCAGCGAGAACGTTGGTCCCTAAAGGGGGTGGACTGTGAGATCTCACATCGGTTAGGGAGGAGAACGAAACAATTTTATAAGGGAGTTGAGACCTCTCCCTATCAGACGCGTTTTAAAAACCTTGAGTGGAAGTCCGAAAGAGAAAGCCCAAATAGCACAATATCTGTTAATGGTGGACTTGGACCGTTATTTCTTCATATTGTCGTTGTTAATCACGAAGGAAATAATATACATGAAAATTGACTCCTAACTTTGGATCTATTATCGACCTATGGATTCCTGCCCAATCTTTAAAAATAAGAGTAGTAAATGAGTATAAATATAT
>NW_019648242.1:0-3264 GCF_002806865.2 Cucurbita pepo subsp. pepo
AAGACAATATCTGCTAACGGTGGGCTTAAGGCCGTTATAATTTTTGTCTAAAATTGTGTAAACTTTTCGGTCAAATAAGTGGAAATGAGATAGGGGAAGAGGAAAGAAAAAGATACCATTGACTAGTTTACTCTCTGTTAGTGAATTCCATCACTGAAAGTGATCACATTTGAATCTTCCTATTGATACATCAAAGTCTTGTGACCATTTTTAGATTAGACTGAGGGTTGCTTCAGATATTGTGACAGTTTACAAATTGGAAAAAATCTGAAAGTCAAGTTGGCTATAAAGGAGCTTTCAAAGATTAATCTTATTCTTATCTTGAAAGGGAGACCAATTACATCTCCAACGACAGTTGTATAAAGGACGGGTAGGTGAAGGTGGGCGGTTGTAGCAGCCCAAGTCTACCGTTAGCCGACATTAGCTGATGTGAGATTTCACAATCCACCTCCCTCCAGGGCCTAGCGTCTTCGTTTCCCTCTCCAATCGATGTGGGATCTCACCGTGGTGGCCGCTAATAGTGGCCATGGTGAGAATGAAAGGTAAGAGAATGAGATGTGTATTGAAAGTACTTTGATAATTTTTTATAAACGCAGTGTAGAGGTAATAGTTTGAATTTCCTATCTCCTCGAGTCGAGAGGTGTTCCAAATTATAATGATTTTTCAATATGCATTCATTGATAATCTTGTTGGTAATTTGAATTTGATTGCAGCCATTTTGTTCGACCCAACAATGATAATTCCCTAAATGGATTGGAGCTGTCGTACAATTCTGAGTGTACGTTCGAACAGAAAACTGGTGAAAATAAAATGAAAAACATAAATTTTCGATACAAATAATTAGTTAAATTATAAACTTTAATGATAATGTTAAACAAACGATATCATAGGCTTTCTATAGAAATTTTGAAATGGTGGTTGACGATGTTATTGAAAGTCGATAATGCTATGGAAAAAGTCGAAAAATCAAGTATTTAAATATCATAGCATTTTTTAAATTTATTATAGTATTAAAAAACGCTGCTAAAAAACATTTCATATAATTTTATATATATTAGATAGTTAATTTTTTCAATAAGTCTTTTGAACTTCTTGAACGTACATAATACGTCTCCTTTTTCTCAGATCATGTACACCCACATATTTGTTACTAGTCATTGATGATGGAGTGATTGAGCCATATAAATATGCATGAAACAGTTGCAGTGGTCGCTCAGCATGTAAACTAGTTCGAGTTGGGAACAACAATCTTGCTCGTTTAGAGACTAGGCAACTTTCACATAGCTAGTTTGGGTGTATGATTTTGGATAGCCCTATAGCCATCTTCTTCTCTCTCGTCATTTTAAGCGTCTGAAAGTTCACATGCCCAAGTCTTGCATGTCATAGCGAAGCTAGGTCTACGAGTGCCATCAATAGAGAGGTGGGCTGGTTGGTCTCCAATAATATCTTGTATGGTCGGTTATGCGACCGTTTTACCTTCATCAATAAGGCTCCGTTTTTGTTAAACATCTTGAGGAACGAGCTAGCTAACTCCATTTTGCTTCCTTCTTCCGTAATCTGACCAAGATTAATAATATTACTCTTCAAGTATGGGTTATAAATACCTTGATCAGTAGACGCTAATTGCCATTCTTGCATTGGAACAAGATGGATCCTTTGCCTTGGATCGGTACAATTGATCCATCGCCAAACTTCACGTTTCCAATGAGCTATTCATCAAGCTCCTTGAATTTTGTTTGATTTTTTGTCATGTGGTTGCTTGCTCCATTGTCTAGGTACCACATGTTGGTCTCCACACGGTCTTCTTCTTTTGTGAGAAGGTTAGCCATAACCATTTCTTTGTTGAGCATCAATAGGTTGGACATTTTCTTGGCCAACATCAGTGTGAGCTCTTCATCTTGCGTGAGTGTGAGGTTTGCCTCTTCATCGCACTTCTTCTTGCGGCACTCTACCACATAGTGCCCGTATTTTTCATAAAAGTAACACGTTATCATACTCTTGTCCTTCAAAGGGTTGGCTTTGTCATGAACTTGTGAGATATTGTCACGAACTCCTCTGCCACCACGTCCGCAGCCACGACCTCAACTTCCCTTGTTGTGGCCGCCAAGACCATTCATACCGGAAAAGGAAGAATCGGTCGTATCTTTCCTTTTCGCCCATGCGAGCCACCCCTCATGTGCAGTCAGAGATGTTTCTCCTCCTCTCTATCATTGTAGCCACGAAGTCTCAACTCATGGACCTTAAGACGACCAACAACTTCCTCAACCGACATGTTATTAAGGTCATCGGATTGCTCAATATAGGTAACAATCTGAACAAATCTCGGAGGGACAGCTCGGAAGAACTTCTGAACAACAGAGATCTCCTCCACCTTGTCGCCTAACGAATAGATGTTGCAGACGATCATCGTCAACTTCATGGAAAAGTCGTCTATTGACTCACCGCCCTTCATGCAGATAACCATGAACTCACATTTTAAGGTTGGTCTACATATTTGCTTCTTTGACACATTTCACCCGCATGTTGTGTTTCCTGCGTCTCCTACGCTACCTTTATCAAGTCTTTCTCTGCCAACATGAGAAAGACGTCCTTTGCCATCGCTTAGTAGATGGCTGCAAGAGCCATCCTGCTCTTACGCTCCTCAACGTTGCCATGTTTGATGACGTTCCACACGCCTTGTGCCTGTAAGTTAGCATCTTTATCAACTATGCTGCGTAGTTACTCTTTGTGAGTAATAGGTATTGGAGTGTTACNACAGCTTGGAGGAACTTCTTAACAACGGAGATCTCCTCCACCTTGTTGCCTAACGAATGCATGTTGCAGACGATCATCGTCAACTTCATGGAAAAGTCGCCTATTGACTCACCGACCTTCATGCGGATAACCATGAACTCACTCTTTAAGGCCGGTCTGCATATTTGCTTCCTTGACACGTTCCACCCACATGATGTGTTTGCAGCGTCTCCCCCGCTACTTTTATCAAGTCCTTTGCCAACATGAGAAAGACGTCCTTTGCCATGCTTGGTAGATGGCGGCAAGAGCTATTCTGCCCTTACGCTCCTCAATGTCGCCATGTTTGATGACATTCCACATGGCTTGTGCCTGTAAGTTAACACACATCTTTATCAACCATGCTGCGTAGTTACTCTTTGTGAGTAACGGGTATTGGAGTTTTACACTCCCCTCCTTTCCGGTCTTCATCGTCGTCATATCTCCTCCACGTTGTGTGGTGACGACATTTGTTTTGGCATCCTGGCTCTGATA